>NC_061514.1:205924324-205938828 GCF_022539505.1 Lolium rigidum
AATTTACCTTCTTACCTTGTGGAGCTCTTTCCGTGTGCCATTCAGAGTAATTAATCATCATATTATCAAGGTGATGGACATAAAGGTACCTCCAGCAGCTGAATCCAATAGGTTCCACGAAGAAAAGTTCAGTCCTACATAAAAGGTTTGGATGATCATCCAAGTAGTCAGTCCATGGGTTGGGCAATTTTTAACCAAAGATTTCATTCTTTCCCAAGCTTGTGCAACATGCTCATTATCCAATTGTTTAAAATTCATTATGCTACTCCTCAAAGATATAATTTTAGCAGGGGGATAATATCTACCAATAAAAGCATCCTTGCATTTAGTCCATGAATCAATACTATTCTTAGGCAGAGATAGCAACCAATCTTTAGCTCTTGCTCTTAATGAGAAAGGAAACAATTTTAATTTTATAATGTCACCATCTACATCTTTATACTTTTGCATTTCACACAATTCAACAAAATTATTGAGATGGGCAGCAGCATCATCGGAACTAACACTGCAGTAATTGCTCTCGCATAACAAGATTTAGTAAAGCAGGTTTAATTTCAAAGAATTCTGCTTTGTAGTAGCAGGGTGGATCAATAGGTGTGCATAAGAAATCATTATTATTTGTGGTTGTGAAGTCACACAACTTAGTATTTTCAGGAGTACCCATTTTAGCAGTAGTAAATAAAGCAAACTAGATAAAATAAATGCAAGTAACTAATTTTTTGTGTGTTTTTGATATAGAGTGCATGACAGTAAATAAAGTAAAGCTAGCAACTAATTTTTTTGTGTTTTGATATAATGCAGCAAACAAGAAAGTAAATAAAATAAATCAAGACAAAAACAAAGTAAAGAGATTGGATTGTGGAGACCCCCCTTGCAGCGTGTCTTGATCTCCCCGGCAATGGCGCCAGAAATTTAGCTTGATGACGCGTAAAGCACACGCCCGTTGGGAACCCCAAGTGCAAGGTGTGATGCGTACAGCAGCAAGTTTCCCTCGTAAGAAACCAAGGTTTATCGAACCAAGAGGGAGTCAAGAAGCACGTCGAAGGTTGATGGCGGCGGGATGTAGTGCGGCGCAACACCAGGGATTCCGGCGCCAACGTGGAACCCGCACAACACAACCAAAGTACTTTGCCCCAACGAAACAAGTTGAGGTTGTCAATTTCACCGGCTTGCTGTAACAAAGGATTAGATGTATAGTGTGGATGATGATTGTTTGCGTAAAACAAGTAGAACAAGTATTGCGAAGAGATTGTATTCAATGTAAAAGAATGGACCGGGGTCCACAGCTTCACTAGAGGTGTCTCTCCCATAAGATAAATAGCATGTTGGGTGAACAAATTACGATCGGGCAATTGACAAATAGAGAGGGCATGACCATGCACATACATGATATGATAAGTATAGTGAGATTTAATTGGGCATTACGACAAAGTACATAGACCGCTATCCAAGCATGCATCTATGCCTAAAAGTCCACCTTCGAGTTATCATCCGAACCCCTTCCAGCATTAAGTTGCAAACAACGAGACAATTGCATTAAGTATGGTGCGTAATGTAATCAATAACTACATCCTCGGACATAGCATCAATGTTTTATCCCTAGTGGCAACAAGACATCCACAACCTTAGAACTTTCGTCACTCGTCCTGCATTTAATGGAGGCATGCACCCACTATCGAGCATAAATACTCCCTCTTCGAGTTAAGAGTAAAAACTTGGCCGCAGCCTCTACTAATAACGGAGAGCATGCAAGATCATAAACAACACATAGGTAATAGATTGATAATCAACATAACATAGTATTCTCTATCCATCGGATCCCGACAAACACAACATATAGCATTACGGATAGATGATCTTGATCATGTTAGGCAGCTCACAAGATCCGACAATGAAGCACATAAGGAGAAGACGACCATCTAGCCACCGCTATGGACCCATAGTCCAGGGGTGAACTACTCACTCATCACTCCGCGAGGCGACCATGGCGGTGAAGAGTCCTCCGGGAGATGATTCCCCTCTCCGGCGAGGTGCCGGAGGCGATCTCCCGAATCCTCCGAGATGGGATTGGCGGCGGCGGCGTCTTCCGGAAGGTTTTCCGTATCGTGGCTCTCGGTGCATCGGGGGTTTCGCGACGGAGGCTTTAAGTAGGCGGAAGGGCAGCCTCGGAGGGGTCACGGGGCCCCACACAACGGGGCCGCGCGGGCCCTATGCCGGCCGCGCCGCCCTAGTGTGGCGGCGCCCGTGGCCCCACTTCGTCTTCTCTTCGGTCTTCCGGAAGCTTCGTGGCAAAATAGGCCCCCGGGCGTTGATTTCGTCCAATTCCGAGAATATTTCCTTACTAGGATTTCGAAACCAAAACAAGCAGAAAACAACAACCGGCTCTTCGGCATCTCGTTAATAGGTTAGTGCCGGAAAATGCATAAATACGACATAAAGTATGCATAAAACATGTAGATATCATCAATAATGTGGCATGGAACATAAGAAATTATCGATACGTCGGAGACGTATCATCCCCCGAGATGGGATTGGCGGCGGCGGCGTCTCTGGAAGGTTTTCCGTATCGTGGCTCTCGGTACTGGGGGTTTCGCGACGAAGACCTTAAGTAGGCGGAAGGGCAGAGTCGGGAGAGTCACGAGGGGCCCACACAACAGGCCGGCGCGCCGGGGCTTGGGCCGCGCTGCCCCGGTGTGTCGCCACCTCGTGGCCCCACTTCGTTTCCTCTCCGGGTCTTCCGGAAGCTTCGTGCAAAAATAGGACCCCGGGCGTTGATTTCGTCCAATTCCGAGAATATTTCCTTACTAGGATTTCGAAACCAAAAACAGCGAAAAACAACAATCGGCTCTTCGGCATCTCGTCAATAGGTTAGTGCCGGAAAATGCATAATAATGACATATAATGTGTATAAAACATGTAAGTATCATCATAAAAGTAGCATGGAACATAAGAAATTATAGATACGTTTGGGACGTATCATCTACTCACGCTTCTTTTCCTGTAGACAGTGTTGGGCCTCCAAGAGCAGAGGTTTGTAGAACAGCAACAAGTTTTCCCTTAAGTGGATCACCCAAGGTTTATCGAACTCAGGGAGGAAGAGGTCAAATATATCCCTCTCAAGCAACCCTGCAATCACGATACAAGAAGTCTCTTGTGTCCCCAACACACCTAATACACTTGTCGGATGTAAAGGTGCACTAGTTCGGCGAAGAGATAGTGAAATACAAGTGGTATGAATGAATATGAGCAAGTAGTAACGGCGCCGTAAAATAGCTTGTCAGGCGTGCGCTTGATGGTAGTAATATTGCAGGAAGTAAAGATGCAGTAAAACAATAAATAAGCGATGATTGCAGTATTTGGAAACAAGGCCTAGGGATGATACTTTCACTAGTGGACACTCTCAACATTGATCACATAATAAAACCACTCTACACTCTCTTGTTGGATGATGAACACCATTAATTGTGTAGGGCTACAAGAGCACCTCAATGCCGGAGTTAACAAGCTCCACAACATTCGATGTTCATATTTAAATAACCTTAGAGTGCATGATAGATCAACGCAATTATACCAAGTACTAACATAGCATGCACACTCGTCACCATCAAGCTATGAAAGGAGGAATAGATCACATCAATACTATCATAGTAATAGTTAACTTCATAATCTACAAGAGATCACAATCATAAACTACGCCAAGTACTACATGATGCACACACCGTCACCATTACATCATGGAGGAGGAATAGACTACTTTAATAACATCATTAGAGTAGCACATAGATTAATAGTGATATAAAGCACATTGCAATCATAAAGGAATATAAATAAGCACTTCACTATGCTATTCTGAATTACTCTTTGGCAAGATAACGAACACTAATTCATCATGTAGCCAAACCTTAAAGATGTATTCCCAAGTACTAATAAACACCCCACGCCGTCACCGTGAGCATTCATAGGAGGTACTAACACACCACAAATTCATAGAGACATCCAACTCAAATCATAACTCAGTTGAATAAGTATTCTGTGAAATATAGCCTAAGAGACCCACACGGTGCACACTCGTCACCTTTACACACGTGGGACAAGGAGTCTCCGGAGATCACATAAGTAAAATCCACTTGAATAGCATAACGACATCTAGATTACAAGCTCATCATATGGATCTCAATCATGTAAGGCAGCTCATGAGATCATTGTATTGAAGTACATAGGAGAGAGATTAACCACATAGCTACCGGTACAGCCCTTAGCCTCGGTGGAGAACTACTCCCTCCTCATGGGAGATAGCAGCGTTGATGGAGATGGCGGTGGTTTCAATGGAGATGCCATCCGAGGGCACTTCCCCGTCCCGGCGGCGTGCCGGAACAGAGACTTCTGTCCCTGATGTCTACGGGTGCTTCTATTCTTGTAGACAGTGTTGGGCCTCCAAGAGCAGAGGTTTGTAGAACAGCAGCAAGTTTCCCTTAAGTGGATCACCCAAGGTTTATCGAACTCAGGGAGGAAGAGGTCAAAGATATCCCTCTCAAGCAACCCCGCAACCACAAAGCAAGAAGTCTCTTGTGTCCCCAACACACCTAATAGGTGCACTAGTTCGGCGAAGAGATAGTGAAATACGGTGGTATGAATAAGTATGAGCAAGAGTAACGCTAGTGAGCAATAACGCAAAGAAACAAGTAAACAAGCAACGATAGCGAATATTTAGGAATAAGGCCTAGGGATTACACTTTCACTAGTGGACACTCTCAACATTGATCACATAACAGAATAGATAAATGCATACTCTACACTCTCTTGTTGGATGATGAACACATTGCGTAGGATTACACGAACCCTCAATGCCGGAGTTAACAAGCTCCACAATTCAATGTTCATTTTTAAATAACCTTAGAGTGCATGAAAGATCAACACGACTAAACCAAGTACTAACATAGCATGCACACTCGTCACCTTCACACCATGTAGGAGGAATAGATCACATCAATACCATCATAGCAATAGTTAACTTCATAATCTACAAGAGATCATAATCATAGCCTACGCCAAGTACTAACACGGATGCACACACTGTCACCATTACACCGTGCGGGAGGAATACAACTACTTTAATAACATCACTAGAGTAGCACACGGATAAATTGTGATACAAAACACATTGCAATCATAAAGAGATATAAATAAGCACTTCACTATGCCATTCATAACAGTTGAATAAGTATTCTCGTGAAATATAGCCTAAGAGACCCACACGCGTGCACACACTCGTCACCTTTACACACGTGGGACAAGGAGTCTCCTGGAGATCACATAAGTAAAACCCACTTGACTAGCACAATGACATCTAGATTACAAGCATCATCATATGAATCTCAATCATGTAAGGCAGCTCATGAGATTATTGTATTGAAGTACATAGGAGAGAGATGAACCACATAGCCTACCGGTACAGCCCCGAGCCTCGATGGAGAACTACTCCCTCCTCATGGGAGACAAGCAGCGTTGATGAAGATGGCGGTGGTGTCGATGGAGGAGCCTTCCGGGGCACTTCCCCGTCCCGGCGGCGTGCCGAACGGAGACTCCCGTCCCCCGGATCTTGGCTTCGCGATGGCGGCGGCTCGGGAAGGTTTCTCGTACCGTGGCTTTTCCGTCCCGAGGTTTTAGGTCCGGGACCTTTATATAGGCGAAGAGGCGGCGTCGAAGGTCGAAGGGGCGACGACACCATAGGGCCGCGCGGCCGTGGGGTGGGCCGCGCCACCCTATCATCTGGGGCCTGTGTGGCCCCCCCTCTGGCGACTCTCGGGTGTTCTGGATGCTTCCGGGCAAAATAGGAACCTGGGCGTTGATTTCGTCCAATTCCGAGAATATTTTGTTACTAGGATTTCTGAAACCAAAAACAGCAGAAAACAGGAACTGGCACTTCGGCATCTTGTTAATAGGTTAGTTCCAGAAAATGCACGAATATGACATAAAGTGTGCATAAAACATGTAGATATCATCAATAATGTGGCACGGAACATAAGAAATTATCGATACGTCGGAGACGTATCGACATCCCCAAGCTTAGTTTCGTCGTCCCGAGCAGGTGAACGATAAACACGGATAATTCTCGGAGTGACATGCCATCATAAACTTGATCATACTATTGTAAGCATATGTAATGAATGCAGCGATCAAAACAATGGTAATGACATGAGTAAACAACTGAATCATAAAGCAAAGACTTTTCATGAATAGCACTTTCAAGACAAGCATCAATAAGTCTTGCATAAGAGTTAACTCATAAAGCAATAATTCAAAGTAAAGGCATTGAAACAACACAATGGAAGATTAAGTTTCAGCGGTTGCTTTCAACTTGTAACATGTATATCTCAATGATAGTTGTCAATGCAAAGCAATATAACAAGTGCAATAAGCAAGTATGTAGGAATCAATGCACAGTTCACACAAGTGTTTGCTTCTTGAGGTGGAGAGAGATAGGTGAACTGACTCAACATAAAAGTAAAAGAATGGTCCTTCAAAGAGGAAAAGCATCGATTGCTATATTTGTGCTAGAGCTTTTATTTTGAAAACATGAAACATTTTTGTCAACGGTAGTAATAAAGCATATGTATCATGTAAATTATATCTTACCAAGTTGCAAGCCTCATGCATAGTATACTAATAGTGCCCGCACCTTGTCCTAATTAGCTTGGACTACCGGATCATCGCAATACACATGTTTTAACCAAGTGTCACAAAGGGGTACCTCCATGCCGCCAGTACAAAGGTCTAAGGAGAAAGCTCGCATTTTGGATTTCTCGATTTTGATTATTCTCAACTTAGACATCCATACCGGGACAACATGGACAACGAGATAATGGACTCCTCTTTAATGCATAAGCATGTAGCAACAGCTTAATGTTCTCATATGAGATTGAGGATATATGTCCAAAACTCGAAACTTCCACCGTGATTCATGGCTTTAGTTAGCGGCCCAATGTTCTTCTCTAACAATATGCATGCTCCAACCATTAAGGTGGTAGATCTCTCTTACTTCGGACAAGACGGACATGCATAGCAACTCACATGATATTCAACAAAGAGTACTTGATGGCGTCCCCGTAAACATGGTTATCGCACAACAAGCAACTTAATAAGAGATAAAGTGCATAAGTACATATTCAATACCACAATAGTTTTTAAACTATTTGTCCCATGAGCTATATATTGTAAAGGTAGGGAATGGAAATTTTAAAGGTAGCACTCAAGCAATTTACTTTGGAATGGCGGAGAAATACCATGTAGTAGGTAGGTATGGTGGACACAAATGGCATAGTGGTTGGCTCAAGGATTTTGGATGCATGAGAAGTATTCCCTCTCAATACAAGGTTTAGGCTAGCAAGGTTATTTGAAACAAACACGAGGATGAACCGGTGCAGAAAAACTCACATAAAAGACATATTGTAAACATTATAAGACTCTACACCGTCTTCCTTGTTGTTCAAACTCTTTACTAGAAATTATCTAGACCTTAGAGAGACCAATTATGCAAACCAAATTTTAGCAAGCTCTATGTATTTCTTCATTAATGGGTGCAAAGTATATGATGCAAGAGCTTAAACATGAGCACAACAATTGCCAAGTATCAAATTATCCAAGACATTTTAGAATTACTACATGTAGCATTTTCCAATTCCAACCATATAACAATTTAAGGAAGAAGAAACTTCGCCATGAATACTATGAGTAAAGCCTAAGGACATACTTGTCCATATGCTACAGCGGAGCGTGTCTCTCTCCCATACAGTGAATGCTAGGATCCATTTTATTCAAACAAAACAAAAACAAAAACAAACCGACGCTCCAAGCAAAGCACATAAGATGTGACTGAATAAAAATATAGTTTCAGGGGAGGAACTCGATAATGTTGTCGATGAAGAAGGGGATGCCTTGGGCATCCCCAAGCTTAGACGCTTGAGTCTTCTTAAAATATGCAGGGGTGAGCCACCGGGGCATCCCCAAGCTTAGAGCTTTCACTCTTCTTGATCATAGTATATCATCCTCCTCTCTTGACCCTTGAAAACTTCCTCCACACCAAACTCAAAGCAAACTCATTAGAGGGTTAGTGCATAATCAAAAACTCACATGTTCAGAGGTGACACAATCATTCTTAACACTTCGGACATTGCTCAAAGCTACCTGGAAGTTAATGGAACAAAGAAATCCATCCAACACAAATAAAGAAGCAATGCGAAATAAAAGGCAGAATCTGTCAAAACAGAACAGATCCGTAAAGACGAATTTTATTGAGACACCAAACTTGCTCAAATGAAAATGCTCAAATTGAATGAAAGTTGCGTACATATCCGAGGATCACTCACGTAAATTGGCATAATTTTCTGAGTTACCTACGGAGAATTAGGCCCAGCATTCGTGACAGCAAAGAAATCTGTTTCGCGCAGTAATCCAAATCTAGTATCAACCTTTCTATCAACGACTTTACTTGGCACAACAAAACACAAAACTAAGATAAGGAGAGGTTGCTACAGTAGTAAACAACTTCCAAGACACAAATATAAAACAAAGTACTGTAGCAAAATAACACATGGGTTATCTCCCAAGAAGTTTTTTCTTTATAGCCGTTAAGATGGGCTCAGCAGTTTTAATGATGCACTCGCAAGAAATTGTATTTGAAGCAAAAGAGAGCATCAAGAGGCAAATTCAAAACACATTTAAGTCTAACATGCTTCCTATGAAGAGGCATCTTGTACACAAATGAATTCATGAAGAACAAAGTGACAAGCATAGGAAGATAAAACAAGTGTAGCTTCAAAAATTTCAGCGACATAGAGAGGCATTTTAGTAACATGAAAATTTCTACAACCATATTTTCCTCTCTCATAATAACTTTCAGTAGCATCATGAGCAAACTTAACAATATAACTATCACATAAAGCATTCTTATCATGAGTCTCATGCATAAAATTATTACTCTCCACATAGGCATAATCAATTTTATTACTCCCTCCGGTCCATAACTCTAATGTGGATGTATCTAGACACATTTTAGTTCTAGATACATCCATATTGAAGTCAATTAATATGAATCGGAGGGAGTAGTTGTAGTAGGGGCAAATTCAACAAAGTAGCTATCATTATTATTCTCATCATCAAATATAGGAGGCATATTGTAATCACAATCAAATTTATTCTCCATAACAGGCGGTACTAAAAGACCAATATCATTATAATCATCATAAATAGGAGGCAAAGTATCATCAAAGTAAATTTTCTCCTCAATGCTTGGGGACTAAAAATATCATGCTCATCAAAACCAGCTTCCCCAAGCTTAGAATTTTCCATATCATTAGCAACAATGGTGTTCAAAGCGTTCATACTAATATGTTCCATAGGTTTTTTAATTTTCGCATCAAACCATCCATGTCTTAAATCGGGAAATAGAATAAGAAGCTCATTGTTTTCCATTATGCCAAACTAGTGTAAACAAGAAACAAAAAGATGCAATTGCAGGATCTAAAGGAAATAGCTTCGAGCACTCACACACCAGCAACAAGTGCTAGGAAATAGCTTAGTAGTCTGAGGATGTGAATACCTTTACCTTACCTCCCCGAGCAACGGCGCCGTGAAAATAGCTTGATGTCTACGAGTGCTTCTATTCTTGTAGACAGTGTTGGGCCTCCAAGAGCAGAGGTTTGTAGAACTGCAACAAGTTTCCCTTAAGTGGATCACCCAAGGTTTATCGAACTCAGGGACGAAGAGGTCAAAGATATCCCTCTCAAGCAACCCTGCAACCACAAAGCAAGAAGTCTCTTGTGTCCCCAACACACCTAATAGGTGCACTAGTTCGGCGAAGAGATAGTGAAATACGTGTGGTATGAATAAGTATGAGCGAGTAGTAACGCAGCAGATAATAACGAAGTAAAACAAGTAAACAAGCGACGATAGCGATATTTAGGAACAAGGCCTAGGGATTACACTTTCACTAGTGGACACTCTCAACATTGATCACATAACAGAATAGATAAATGCATACTCTACACTCTCTTGTTGGATGATGAACACATTGCGTAGGATTACACGAACCCTCAATGACGGAGTTAACAAGCTCCACAATTCAATGTTCATTTTTAAATAACCTTAGAGTGCATGAAAGATCAACACGACTAAACCAAGTACTAACATAGCATGCACACTGTCACCTTCACACCATGTAGGAGGAATAGATCACATCAATACCATCATAGCAATAGTTAACTTCATAATCTACAAGAGATCATAATCATAGCATACGCCAAGTACTAACACGGATGCACACACCGTCACCATTACACCGTGCGGGAGGAATAAAACTACTTTAATAACATCACTAGAGTAGCACACGTGATAAATTGTGATACAAAACACATTGCAATCATAAAGAGATATAAATAAGCACTTCACTATGCCATTCATAACAGTTGAATAAGTATTCCGTGAAATATAGCCTAAGAGACCCACACGGTGCACACACTCGTCACCTTTACACACGTGGGACAAGGAGTCTCCGGAGATCACATAAGTAAAACCCACTTGACTAGCACAATGACATCTAGATTACAAGCATCATCATATGAATCTCAATCATGTAAGGCAGCTCATGAGATTATTGTATTGAAGTACATAGGAGAGAGATGAACCACATAGCTACCGGTACAGCCTCGAGCCTCGATGGAGAACTACTCCCTCCTCATGGGAGACAACAACGTTGATGAAGATGGCGGTGGTGTCGATGGAGGAGCCTTCCGGGGGCACTTCCCCGTCCCGGCGGCGTGCCGGAACAGAGACTCCCGTCCCCGGATCTTGGCTTCGCGATGGCGGCGGCTGCGGAAGGTTTCTCGTACCGTGGCTTTTCCGTCCCGAGGTTTTAGGTCCGGGACCTTTATATAGGCGAAGAGGCGGCGTCGAAGGTCGAAGGGGCGACGACACCATAGGGCCGCGCGGCCGGGGGTGGGCCGCGCCACCCTATCATCCGGGGCCCGTGTGGCCCCCCTCCGGCGACTCTCGGGTGTTCTGGATGCTTCCGGGCAAAATAGGAACCTGGGCGTTGATTTCGTCCAATTCCGAGAATATTTCGTTACTAGGATTTCTGAAACCAAAAACAGCAGAAAACAGGAACTGGCACTTCGGCATCTTGTTAATAGTTTAGTTCCAGAAAATGCACGAATATGACATAAAGTGTGCATAAAACATGTAGATATCATCAATAATGTGGCATGGAACATAAGAAATTATCGATACGTCGGAGACGTATCAGTCCCCCAGATCTTGGCTTCGCGATGGCGGCGGCTCTGGAAGGTTTCTCGTACCGTGGCTTTTCCGTATCGAAGATTTAGGTCAGGGAGCTTTAAATAGGCGAAGAGGCGGAGTCGGAGGGGTTACGGGGGCGCCACACAATAGGGGGCGCCCCCCCTTGGGCCGCGCCGGCCACACGTGTGGCCCCCCAGGGCTCCCCTCTGGTGGCTCTCGGGTGTTCTAGAAGCTTCGTGGAATTATAAGATGCTGGGCGTTGATTTCGTCCAATTCCGAGAATATTTCCTTACTAGGATTTCTGAAACCAAAAACAGCAGAAAACGAGACCGACACTTCGGCATCTCGTCAATAGGTTAGTTCCGGAAAACGCATAATAATGACATATAATGTGTATAAAACATGTGAGTATCATCATAAAAGTAGCATGAAACATAATAAATTATAGATACGTTTGAGACGCAGCAGAAAACAGCAGAAAACATGTTTTATACACACTTTATGTCATTATTATGCATTTTTCGGCACTAACCTATTGACGAGATGCCGAAGAGCCAGTTGTTGTTTTCTGCTGTTTTTGGTTTCAGAAATCCTACAAAGGAAATATTCTCGGAATTGGACGAAATCAACGCCCAGGGTCTTATTTTTGCACGAAGCTTCAGAAGACCGAAAGGGATACGAAGTGGGGCGACGAGGCGGCCAGACCATAGGCCGGCGCGGCCAGGGAGGGGCCCGCGCCGCCCTATGGTGTGGGCCCCTCGTCAGCCCTCCAACGCTGCCCTTCCGCCTACTTATAGCCTTCGTCGCGAAAACCCCTGTACCGAGAGCCACGATACGGAAAACCTTCCCGGAGACGCCGCCGCCGCCAATCCCATCTCGGGGGATTCAGGAGATCGCCTCCGGCACCCTGCCGGAGAGGGGAATCATCTCCCGGAGGACTCTTCATCACCATGATCGCCTCCGGATTGATGTGTGAGTAGTTCACCCCTGGACTATGGGTCCATAACAGTAGCTAGATGGTTGTCTTCTCCTCATTGTGCTATCATGTTAGATCTTGTGAGCTGCCTATCATGATCAAGATCATCTATTTGTAATGCTACATGTTGTGTTTGTTGGGATCCGATGAATATGGAATACTATGTCAAGTTGATTATCAATCTATCATATATGTGTTGTTTATGTTCTTGCATGCTCTCCGTTGCTAGTAGAGGCTCTGGCCAAGTTGATACTTGTAACTCCAAGAGGGAGTATTTATGCTCGATAGTGGGTTCATGCATCCATTGAATCTGGGACGATGACGAGTAAAATGCTAAGGTTGTGGATGTGCTGTTGCCACTAGGGATAAAACATCAATGCTTTGTCTAAGGATATTTGTGTTGATTACATTACGCACCATACTTAATGCAATTGTCCTGTTGTTTGCAACTTAATACTTGGAAGGGGTGCGGATGCTAACCTCGAAGGTGGACTTTTTAGGCATAGATGCATGTCTGGATAGCGGTCTATGTTCTTTGTCGTAATGCCCCGATTAAATCTCATAGTAGTCATCATGATATGTATGTGCATTGTTATGCCCTCTCTATTTGTCAATTGCCCAACCGTAATTTGTTCACCCAACATGCTATTTATCTTATGGGAGAGACACCACTAGTGAACTGTGGACCCCGGTCCATTCTTTTACATCTGAAATACAATCTACTGCAAACTTTGTTCTTTACTGTTCTTCGCAAACAAACATCATTTTCCACACCATATGTTTAATCCTTTGTTTACAGCAAGCCTGTGAGATTGACAACCTCAATGTTAAGTTGGGGAAATGTATTGTGATTGTGTTGTGCAGGTTCCACGTTGGCGCCGGAATCCCTGGTGTTGCGCCGCACTACACTCCGTCACCAACAACCTTCACGTGTTCCTTGACTCCTACTGGTTCGATAACCTTGGTTTCATACTGAGGGAAAACTCGCTGCTGTACGCATCACACCTTCCTCTTGGGGTTCCCAACAGACGTGTGTCAACTACCACGCCAACAGCAGCTATCGACTTCATTGCAGACAATGAATCAGAGTATGCCGTCTACCGTAAGCTGCAGCCACCGGAGAGGAAGAGCTGGCTTAGGACCTGGCTCCGCAACCAGTTTCCTGCTTAGTGCTTCCCTCTCACGATCCGCTGATTTTGGGAGGTGATCTTGTATCCCTCCATTAGCTAGGACTTGCTACAACCCGTTCCCCGGTTTGTAATGATGAACTTGTTCGAGGTGATATATAGTAACCCCTCGTGATGAACATGTGATGCATCACGAAGTAGTTGCTCCGTGAGTGATGCATCGCCCACTAAGTAGTAGTTGCTGTGTATTACTAGCATATTTTCTGATGAACTGAATCTGATGTGTCCTGTTATTCAGTACTGGGTAACCTCACCACTCTAAGTGAAGGGGTTACCACAACACTGAGCAACCAAACAAACATGCTATGGGCTGCACGAGCAGGGAAGAAAGTACTGTTAACGGGCAACCAAACGATGGGCCTGGGTTCTTTCTCCGGCGCTCAAAAGTCCTTACAGGCTACCAAACGACCCAGCAAAAAATGGCCCGTTCGCGACGCTTAGGGGCTTCCATCTCGCTGGCGCAGTCATGCAGGAAATCGGCCCAGCAACCAAACACGCCCTAACCCAATTAACCAAACAGCCCCAGCCGCTATCTCCCAGAAAAAAAGAACTTCACACACGACCAAACAAACAGGGCGACATGATCTAGATCGGCAGGCCAGTTCGCCATGAAGCATACCCTAGGACCTGTCTCTGTAAAATTTGCAAAATTTAATGGAGACTACAAAACATACCCTTGATGCATGTGTAGTTGATGATAATGTTCCCTGCGATGGGACGTGTTCATGGTTGAACCGGTAGACAGGAATGATGGCCCTACACTTACCAAGGTTCCGTCCCTTTGCTTGGCGACGCGGGCCCATCCCATCTTGGATGGGTTTAGGTCCTTGGAGGCTCGTTGGCGGGAGGTTTTCTGTTCTTTGTTTGGACTTTGTTCGAGATGGTAAAGTAGCGGCTACATCTTAAAGTTAGATTAAGGTCCTCCCTGCCCTCTCCTCATTTTGGTGGTGTGTTTAGCATGTACTAGCGGAGGTCGCGTGCGCCAGCCGGATTTCTTGGAATCCGGTTGGTTTTCGTGTTCGTTGGTATGTTTTGATGCTAGTTTTTTT
>NC_061514.1:205938928-206039197 GCF_022539505.1 Lolium rigidum
TATACAGATGTAATCATTGGCTATGCTTTGGTGTGTTGGTCATTTGGGTTCTTAGCACATCAACTTCCCGCATGTCTGGATTTGGAAAACCGTTGCACTTCAAAATCCTGTGAGAATAAGTAAGTACTTCCGTAGAAGCAACGGTTTGAAAGGTGGAAACCCTGGTTCAAAACCCTACACCGACCAGGTCGACCCCGGCAGTACACCGAAGGTTGTCCCGTGCTCCCGACCCGTATGTTTCACGTTGACGCGTCCCACCCGAGTCGCCTGCCTGCCCACTGCCCAATCCCTCTCTCCCTCTCTCGCCCGTCTGCGGGCGGAATCCCACTTTTACCCTCCGCTCCCCTCTCTGCTCCTCCTCTCCCATGGCCTCCTCCTCCTCCTCCTCGCCTCCCGCCTCCCCCTCCCCCTCCCCATCCGACTCCAACCCTAACCCCCACGCCCACGCAGATCCTCGATCGGATCCTCCCATGCCCGCCGCCAGCGACGGCGACGGGGCCTCCCCCGCCTCGCCGGACCAGCCCGAGGCGGCGGCCCCGGCGAAGGAGGACCACGAGCCCCCCGAGCCGGCGGAGGACGCCCCGACCCCCAGGAAGACGCGCCTGCCGCGCGCCTGCAACAGCAAGCCGCGACCCCCGCCCCCGCCCCCCAAGGAGCGCCCGCGCCGCCGGGCCGCCGCGGGCGCCGCCGCCGACGAGACGCCCCAATGCCGCGTCGTCACGCCGCTCGTCTCCGAGCCAGACGCGCCCGCCGACCTGCCCCGCTGGCGACTCCGCTGCATGTGGGAGCTCGGCTCCGTCCTCAACTTCCTCCACGTGCGTGCCCCGCCCCGTCTCGTCTCCTCTCACTCATCATGCAACGCCCCCAGCCCCTCACTCGCTCCAGCTGCCCCCCACACTGCACGGCAGCTTCCCGGGGTTGGGCTTCCAGAGATAGGGTTAGGGTTTGACGCGGCTGTTGCTCTGTTTGTTTCTTCTGCCACGCAGGTGTTCCGCCCTCTGCTCAACATCACGGACGAGCTCACGGCGGAGGATCTCGAGGCCGCGCTTATCACGCCTAACGGCACTCTATACGACGTTCACATGCCGCTGCTAAAGGTCACCTCTCCTTAGCTTGCCTAGTTTTTCTTTTCCGATCTATGTCTCTCTTCTACTATCTTACTAGCTGGAGTGAGTTCTGCACTGTGTGTGTGTGGGAGTGCTTGCAACTTGTTCATTTAATTTTTATTGATCAAATTTTGATTGCATGCTGGTTCTAGGAGCTTGGTGCTAATCATTAACCGGTCTTCTGTTAATTGTTTGACAAAATGCTGCAATATCATTATGGCTCATGCTAGCTAAACCATTACCACAACTTGCTTCATTAACTCTTGTGTTACTCCATATGTATGTGATCATGTGCTCTCTTAACTGCTTTTATTACTACATGTTTACACAATACATATTACTCGTCCAGCATCTCTAGGGTTCGGTTAGCATGCTGAGTACCTGTTCTGCCTTTAGTTCATTCATTGATTATATCTGTATTCGATCATGTGCCCTGTTACCTGTTTTTTTACCTGTTCGCACTATACATGCTATTCGGCCAACATCTCTAGGACTGGGTTGGCATATTGAGTACCTGTTTTGCTCTTCTCCCTTTACTTCATTCTCTCTGGCTCAAGGAGTCACACACAAACTATGCAAACATCCTCCTTCAGTTCTCATGATTGTTCATAACATCTGCAGTCAATTCCCCCAGTAACCCGCATGGCTATGGGGCGCGGAACCTGGGTCACTGTTCTATGCAGGAAGCTAAGGGATTGGTGGCATTGGGTATACTACTCATATCCCATATTGCAAACAGTTAAATGACGATATTGGCAATCCATTCAATTGTTCAACTAATAAAGACCAAAACTGCAGGTTGCAGAAGGTGATCTACCAATAGTTGCGTCGCATGGGTTAGTCCTGTACATAAGAAATGTTTGGTACAATATCGTTGATTCAATCTTATCATGATAATTTTCTAATTCTTCTGTCTGCACAGAGCTGAAATTGAAATGTACAAGGAGCTAGAACCGGCAACTCGTTTAGTGATCTTGAAAGCAATATGTGACATACGTGTTGAGGTTCGTGCTCATTTTTATTGTCATCTTACGGAGACAATGAAGTTTCCGACGTTTCAACCTTTTCTTATGTGCTTCACAGTAGACAACTGTAATCATTCCTGGTACAGTTTGATCTCCTACGTCTCACATGTGTGTTTATTGTCCCATATTGTTGGTGTAGACCAATCCTAAGCCTGACTGATAATTTGAATTGAGTTCCATTGTTGTTGATCCAGTTCTTTAGAAAGGTTATCTCGCTAAGATGAATGAAATACCAGCACGACCAATTTTTGTCTACTTTTTTGCATGTATTATTTTAACTGCAATCTCTAGGTCAACCCTAACTCTGACTTGCAATTCGAATTGAGTTCCACTGCTGTTGATTAAGTTCTTTAGAAAAGCTTATTTCACTAAGATGAGTAAAATACAAGCATGACCAATTTTCGTTGCCTTTTGCATGTATTATTTTAACTGAAAACTTTGGTAAACAGCCAACAATCTGGCTTGTGGGTAAGGCATTCACATGCCTATGGAAATTCTTCAGCACTTACTAATGTGGGTTGCGACAACAGTTACTGTTTATTCTACTAGTATATTGGTATTTTAGCTTGGATAAGGTTAACTGACTTTGTGGCTCAAAAGAGAATAATTTGACGGAGAAAGGCTGATAATAATGTGAAAAATCGTGAATTTTTTAACAAGATCCCACTTTTATCTATCTAATTCTCTTATTTTGAGCATGAACCTAACAATTGGAAAATTAACAACAAACTAACTAAAATTGGAATTGAACTGGATTAGTGTATGTCAAATGAGTAATTTAATTGGTACATTTGTAGGAGTAAATATAATTTTGTAGGGGAAGGAGCCCCGCACTAGCTCTTGTACTTCACAATAGAGACTTTGTTGAAGAAATTTCAAATTAGGTGCTGGTTTTTGAGAAACATTATATGAAGAGAGGCATTGGGGTGTTTTTTTGTTTGACTTCCTATCTTTGTGGAGGACAATTGCAGCTAGCAGCTGGAGTGCTGTGCTACTTTCGATATGTTTGGAAGTATGATAGCTCACTATCAAGCATACATTTT
Source organism: Lolium rigidum (assembly GCF_022539505.1). Lineage (NCBI taxonomy): Eukaryota > Viridiplantae > Streptophyta > Magnoliopsida > Poales > Poaceae > Lolium > Lolium rigidum. Next base: position 205,942,103 of record NC_061514.1, read on the forward strand.
GCAGCAAGAGGACATACGGAACCACATTGACAGTTCCGTAAAGCGGGGTTATGACCTTTCAACCTTCCGTAAAGAACGAATTGGTGGAGATTCCCTTGGAATCTCATATTGGTGGGTCAAAAAAAATTCTGCCATTTTTTGGTTGAAAAGTATCCTGAAAAGTTTCATGGTTCAGATGTCACGGTCCATGCTAATCAAGTCATGTAAAACAGGTACGAAGATGATCCAATTCTTGGACATAGATTGTATCGAGAAATTAGACGAGTGGAACAGGTGAAGAAGGAACCGGGGAAGAGATCAAAGGGAAAAAGAGATTCAACTCCTCCAATTGTGTCTTATCAGTGGGAAACTGTTGCATCCAGTTTTGATGAGTTTGATGATGTTGCAGTAAGTTCTGAGTTCTTGATATACGCTCCATATAGTGTGTTATACTGTTATTCCCTCTGTCTGGACATATTAGGCTATTTTTTGGGGTAGGACTAGCCTTTTAGGTTTTGACTAGCAATTATTTACTCGCTTAGCTTGTAATTTATGTGACAGAAAATTGGTGCCATGTGTCTGTACTAAAAAATAATTATGGTTGTGATTTTTGTAGACATAAAATTCATTATATGGAGTAAGCAATGGTCAAAGGCCTTTCTTTTAACCAAACAAAATAAGCCTTACATATCCTGACAGAGGGAGCACTAAGGTGTACTTGTTCTTCCAGCAATCGCAATTATATATTGCTGATAATGAATTAACATGTCTTTAGTCAATCCTAAAAATTACAGAGGTTATATAACATGAGTGATGAGTGTTCGTGATCGAGAAGTCACTTTAGATCACAAGCTACATGGAGCTCCTTTATTAAAAAAAATCAAAATCCTCGTTTTAAAACTCAAATAAATCTGAAAAAATACAGACGGACATACATATGTCTAATATGCGCTTACAACTTTTTGTCAACATATATATGCTCAGATGTGATCTGCACAAAAAAAATATGGGGAGCAAAATGGAGTTTTTTTTCCTTTTTGGAACCATAATTATGTCGTCTAGCCCAAAATATACAGTATTATTTAACAAAACTTTACGGAGATGCAGATCACATCTGTATGTATCCATGGATTTGTTTTCTTTTATTGAAGCTCCTAAATATCTTTTTCCATGTTTTAAAAAAAATGTCCTCCATATAGCTCGCGAGCCAAATCAATGCACTCGTTCTTTGATTGGTATTAAGGTTGTGAATTGGTTCATCCTCGATCTCCTCATTACTAGCATAGTTAATTTTGACAGCTCTATTGGATGATTATCTACTCTATTGTGAATTGGTTCAGCATACAAATTTACCTACTCTATTGGATTATTATCTGTTGCAAAGTAGTATTACCATGAGAAGTCATGGAGACAGTTTTAAACAGAAAAAAGAATGCTTGAGATTTTCTTTGATGTATCTGCCAGTTCATAGTATAAATTGATCTGCATGAGTGCAGAGAAAACATTTTCACTAGAACAAGAAGAAAAATGTTACATTTTCTAATTTCAGATTTGCTGGATTCATGTTTCTTGTTCTCCATTACATTGATCTGGAGTGTATTTAACATTTCATCCATATCTAGAAGATGGTGATGTTACTCTGCAAAACTTTGACAGCACTGCCACTTTGCAGTAGATATGATTGTAAAACTTGTTTTGAAATATCTTCATTTTTCAGCAGTACTTGGTGTCATTGTAGTAATTCCTTTTCTCGACATATTTGGCTTGAGTTAAGAACAAACTTATTCGCATGTAGCATGGTAGCAAAGGCATCGTACTGCTAGGATGCAATTTATGCCGAAATTAGAATATTATTATTTTAAATGATGTTTTTAGGCTAATCAATCCTGTAGAACTTCTATTTCTGTAGTAGAAAATGTCATGCCATAGCAGCAACAATGCTTTCTTATCTCATATACTTTAGTACTTTACATTACTGTCATACAAAACTGCTTCCAACATGTTTGAACTCGCATGAAGTTGTTATAACCAACTCCAATATTTGGGCACCATCTAGCGCATAGTTATTGGTATGCCTGTTTTCAAAACCGTCTTTATTGTGGACAAGAAGGCATCCCAATTTAAATAATGTGCCAATATTTACGTAGTTGTGAATATAGTTGACTAACTTGCGAGGAGCAGAACAAAGTTAAGTAGATAGAAAATTGTTGACTTGAAATGCTAATCAGATGCTACTTCTGACTTAATTGTCGTTGTTATCTTATGCCTTATAATGATTAATTATAGTTATGTTTCTGCCTTGTTTAGGAAAAGCTATTTTCTAGTCGGAACAGGACAGAGGTTTCCCTTGGCAAAAAGTTGAAGATTGAATATCTTCCAGAGATTGAGAAGATTCATAAGGTACATAGCTTATCTAACTGACCAAAATCTCGTTTGAGGCAGACTGACCAGACCCGTTGCTCATTTTTTGGGCCAGGTCAACGACCCAGCGGGCCCACCTGGCCCATTCCCATCCTTGATGTCTAATTCAACTTAATATGCTTGTTTTACAACCCTTTGTTGTTATGAGCTTGTTAATCTCAACCATTTCTTGGCCGTGCAGAAGAAGGAGAGGTCGCTCAAAAAGCAACAGAGAGAAGCTCTCCTCCTTGATAGTTACTTGACATCAGATGTTACCACTGGTCGCTCTCTTCGTGATAGAAAGCCTGTAACATATACCTTTGGTAAGGCCCCACTGATTAAGCATTGTTATTCAGCTCTAATTCTTAAGTACAATTACAAACATCAAGTTGCAATCCGTCTTGCTCGTGTCACTCTGTATGGTATTATCCAATTTAAACATCTCCAGAATGCTACTTATGTAAATTATCCTTATCAGTTGTACACAATGACACTTCTTGCAGTAAGTGTTCAGTTGTTGAACTCTTTGAGTTGTTTCCTTCACATTAGATGTCTGATTAACCTGCATCACTGACTCACTGTTCCGTCACTTACAATCATGATCCCCTACCCATGGTTTTTTAAGTCGCTGAATAGTTTCTGTATAGTCGCCGAGTCGTTTTCCAGAAATCAGGGCAACTCGCGACTATACAATGACTTTGGTCAACTATACACCGAGTTGCAGCCTTGGCGACTCACTGTTGAGTCACGACTCAAAAACCATGCCCCTACCGTATTTACTTGTTTGTAATTTAGTTTGATTCTTTTGTTCTTATCAGCAGAAAATTAATGTCAAAATGGCGCATAGATGCTGAGAATCTTACCTTTGAAAATATCTCTGTTGACTAGCTTACATTAACCCAACTAGAGTTCTGTTGAGGGCTGGCTATAAAATAACCTCATTTGGTAAGCTTCAAAAATCAGAATTGATTGCTTACTAAGAGGTTACTGGCTGGAAAGTGAGACTAGCATGTGGCTGAAATTTATCTTCTATGCCCCTGTGTACTGGGTACCTCATGTTCCTTCTGGAAACTAAAATAAGCTCTTATAATTTTATTGGTTGTTTGCTTGATTTCACTGCCTGTTCTAGTTACAGTGTTTGACTTTTCCTATGATGCAGATGACTATGACCGCTCAATAAATGAGGCAATCAAAATAACAAAGTATGTCGATCACTATTACTGCTTGATAAATTTCTTTTGGTAGGAGAATTTATGATTTAGAGACAAGAAGAAATTTGGGTACTTATCTGCTACACATTGTTGGACAGGAAAAGAGAAAACTCTGCTGAGCCTGTTACTAATCTCAATAGAAGGATGCTTACACCAAGACCGGAGTCATCAAGCAATGGCAAATTAAATGGTCCCTCACCTCTTGCTAATGAATTATATGATGGAAATTCTTCAAAGTCGGATGACTACCGAGATAGTGATGCTGAAGAAGAAAATGAAACACTTGATCGCAGGTACATGTCTCACTCAACATTTGGTATGTAGCAGTTAATCCCAATGGGACTTAATAGGCTGAATAACATTCATGCTTTCTTCTGTAGTAACCGACGGAGGAGAAGATCTCGGAGGTACACGCAAGATTTTGTTGAGGCTCTCTCTGATATTGATCCGAACTTTGACAGCGATGATGATATCATGGGAGAAGCGGTTTATGATGAGGAATATTTGAGAACTCGCAAACATCAGAAGACATCAAGTGCTTCTGAAGAGGATGAAGAGTTCCGGTTGGAAGAGGATGTTGAAGATGATGATGAAGAGGAAGAGGAATTTTCTGCGGGCACCAGTGAAGATATAGAGGAGCCCCAACGGCATACAAAGTTGCGAAGTCAGAATGGCCGAGGGGCTAAGCGGAGATCTGTTGGTGAAACCCAGACAGGTCTCAGGCGCAGCAAGCGTTCTTCTCGTCCACGTATTAACTATCAGCAGTATGATTTTTCAGATACGGATGCAGAGGCAGGAAAGGCAGGTAAATCAGATGCATCGGACCCCGATGCTAACTCTGATGGAGAAAATAATATGGAACTCTCAACATCGAGCCAAGAGCAACAGGAAGAAGAGGATGATGACACTGAGGAATTAAAAGGTAGTAATGGCAATAGTAAAATAGCTGAAGACCATGCAGTGGCAGCAAATAAAGAGGAGCAAGAGGAGGAGCAGCCACAGCTGCAGCTACAGTCTGTCGAGAAGACGAATGTTCCCAGCAGAGAGAGTGAAAGTGTTGGAAGAACATTCTTAGATCTAAACGAGCTTGCGCCTGGTGCTGGCTTCGATGACGGGCCAAGTCTGGCAATGAAAGATGAAGACATGGATAACAGTTAGGAAATAAGTTGCGATAGAATCAGTGTGTTAGGGGTTGCTGTTTCGAGCAAGGTGTAAATGCCCAAAGTCATGGACCATGACAATCAATGGGCCTCTGATGAGATGTTGTGGCGATATTTGGATGGTTCAATTTGATCTTTAGTACATTGGTTTACTGTGACAAAAGTGTTGAGGTATCCACCTGGGGCGGTTTCGGGGACGAGCTTCCTTGAACATCATCTGAGCTCTTGGGAGGCCATGCTGACAATATTTTGCACTCCATTGTGTACACTACATGAAAGTGCGCGAGCCGATCAATTGCTGCTGTATTATGGTCAGATTGATCGATGTGGCCGAATGTGTAGATTATAAATTTTATTGCCTCCATATTTATTTAGCCTTAGGCATGATGACGTTGCTGTGTGAAATACAGCAGTATTTCGTAGAGGAGTGTTGTCCAGTGCTCGGCTTTGAGGAGTTTCTTTTTCCACGTGTAGCATGTAGCTTGAGTCTAAGCACGAGCTGTATTTTGTATTTATATGTGATAACCTGATTAGATTGGTAAAATCTATGTAGCTGACACAGCCCTACAAACTTGAGCTCCCGGGCCAACGGTGTTGTAGTATTGTTTGAAATTTGCTTTCTGTTCTTCCTAATAGATAAGGGGAGACAATGGTTTAGCATTTATATGCATCAGAAAATGGTATTACCTTCTACGCAAATTCTTTCCTTTTAAGAACATTTTTATGCAAGTACGATTTGTCTTTAGTTAATTTGCACTTTTTATGGCATTAGTTTCCTTTTTGCTGCATGGTTGTACAATGCGTGGTTGTATATCACTCCGGGCATAAAACCCGAATCCCGAACCCGAAATTCCCGATCCCGAACCCATATATCCCGAACCCGAAATTCCCGAGCATCTATTCGGGAAGGTGTTTCAAATTCCCGAAATTATTTCAGGAATTTCGGGCCTGTAGACTTGGCACCCGAATATCCCGAGCAGCCCATGAAAAATCATAAATTAAAAAGCCCACGTGCCCCCAAGCCAGCCCAACTGAAGAGATGCTGAGTAACCTAGACTATTACGAGCACACAGCCGCACACATCGTCCTCCTATCTCCCCACTTCCCGTTTCCTCCAGCCGCCACAACAAATCGAGCGGAAGAACGAGAGTACGGCGCGAGCCCGCGACCTGGATGAGGAGTGGAGGCGCCTCGCGTCCGGCCTCGTGGTCGTGGCCTCGCGGCCTCGCACAGCTCCCTCGCGTGCGGCCTCGAGGCCTCGCGCAGCTCCCTCATCGACACTTGCCAGGACGCCTCCGCGATCCCTGTTCGTCGGCCTCACCGTAGAGACCAAGCAGCAGGATCAATCTTGACTGTGTGTTGCGGCCTTGCGGGAGAGTAGATACTAGTTACTAGATGGAGTATCGTGTTTGGAGTTGAGAAGGATGGCTGCTGAAAATCTTCATCTTGGCTTTTTGATGTCAATTTTTTTTTGCAGTATGTTATTTCGGGATGTTCAGGAATTCCCGATCCCGAACCCGAATTATCGGGTACCCGAATTATCGGGAGTTAAATATTACGATGTATTTTCGGGTGTCAATTTTCTGATCCCGAAATATTTTTTTCCCGAATTTCCCGTCCCGAAATTTCGGGATTTCCCGAACGCCCAGAGTGACTATACGTGCTCTTGGATTCCTTGGTTCGGATTCCTTGGTTCTGTCGTGACACAAGCGTCCGAGAACAAGTAGGACGAGCATGGCAGGAAGGGATCGAGCTCAACTATAGCCGCACGTTCTGCCGCTGGATTACAGGGAGAATCAGCCAAGCAGGGCACATGCAGCGGGAGTACTACGGTTAGTGCTTGAGATGCATATTTATTATTTAGTACGAATATGTCAGTCAATATTTTAGAAGGAGAGATCCACGGAGTATTTATTTACATACAGTATGTTAATTAGCTCATTATATGCATGTAATCAAAGTTAAGAGGAATTAAATTGCATGGTTTGGCCAGTCAAAATGCTAAATGCTCCTTTCTAAGTTTACTCTTTTTGAAGTGATCAAGGTCACTGAAGCTAAGCCTTACATCATACTACTAGATTAACTTACGAAAGTGCAATTGCACAACACTATAAGTATTACATCTGTTTATAAATGGGTGTCTCAACTTTATCAAAATATGCATGTATTAGATTTGTTTTAGTGTGTAGATAAATATAAATTTTAATAAAGTTGAGACATCTTTTTTATGGAAGGAGGAAGTACAATAACGGAAATTCAATTCGGCTCCCGGGTGCGTATGCACCCTCTACCAAAAAATCATATTTCGAAATGTCGAAAATTTTTAACAACAAATTTTACATGTACATCTTCATAATATATGTTCGTTCGTCAAGTTTCACGAAAAACTAATATATTTTGTGGTCTATATAAAAAAGAGAAAACTTATCTTGTGAAAAGCATTATTTTTAGCACTGATTTTTGTCTTTTTTACACACGTCACATGATAAATCGATTTTTTATGAAACAACTTTGTAAGCGTGTAGCACGAGAAGATTTACATGCGAATTTTTGGTTTCAATTTTTTTGAAATTCAAAACATGTGTAATATGCATTTCAAAATAAAGGGAGTATATGCTCCCATGTTCCAAAACACCACTCCCGTACAATAAGGACTACATAGAAAAACAATTGAAAGTGCAAACTAGTTTGATGGTAGGGCAGTAAGTTGTGAAGCACAATGTCTCGGGGAATGGTGTTTTGGCACATGGGAGCATATACTCCCTTTATTTTAAAATGCATGTTACATACATTTTGAAATTTCAAAAAATTGAAACAAAAAATTCGAACGTACATCTTCACGTGCTACGCGCTTACAAAGTTGTTTCATAAAAAACCGAATTGTCGTGTGACGTCTGTAAAAAAGACAAAATTCAATGCTGAAAATAAGGCTTTTCAGAAGATAAATTTTCTCTTTTTTACACAGACCACAAAACATATTGGTTCCTCGCGAAACTTGACGAACGTACGTATATTGTGGAGATGTACATGTAGAAATTTTTGTCAAAATTTTTCGATATTTCGAAATATAATTTTTTGATAGAGGGAGCATATGCACCCGGGAGCCGAATTGAATTTCCGAATGTCTCGTGTCTGAACACCTTGAGGCACACTATTATCCTTTCTTTTTCTCCACCATTCGTGTAGATCTAACGACTGAAAATCAACTACTACCTCCGTTCCGAAATATAAATCTTTTTAGAAAATTAGTTATACTATAATTTTTGTAAAGAAAAAACAAAACTACTGTGTTTTGCAAGGCCATTAAATTACTCGGTTCTTCCTACCTAAGCCAATAGATTTTACAAATTCATTACTAGTGTCTTTCTGCGCCTCAGGTGAGGTGGCTGCGGGAGGCATATATGCCAAACGTATGATCGGCAAGCAAAGCACCAAGTAACTGCGCCACAAGCTCAAAAATGAATTCCAAATTTAGAGACGGAGGCAACGTATCCAGCCCGTGTCCGGCACCGCTTCTCTTTAACCTTCGGCATTTACATGATCAATCAGCTCAGCTGCTCTCTGTCTCTACAATCGAGATCGAGGTAGCAGAGAAGGGAATAGTGAAGAGTAGAAGCTACTGTAGATAGGAATAGGATGGACCCAAAGTTGCACAAGGCGGCGGTGCAGGGGAGCGCGGCGAGCCTCAAGAAGTTGGTGGCCGGCCACCCCGACATCCTTGGTTCCAAGACGCCCCAGAAGAACACCGCGCTGCACATCGCCGCCGAACTCGGCCACGCCGGCTTCGCTAAGGAGGTCCTGAGCGTGAAGGGCGAGCTGCTCGTCAGCAAGAACGCTGACGGCGACACGCCGCTACACCTGGCGGCCAGGGCGGGCAAGGTACACGTGGCTGAGTTGCTCATCGATCGCGCTAAGGTATGGCCTGCGCAGCAGCCCAGCGCCGCACAGAAGGAGAAGGGAAAGACGGGGGAACCTTCCACGAGCTCCCCTGAGGCTGAGAGCGCGCAGGGGCCTCTGTTAATGGCGAACAAGGCCGGCGACACGCCACTGCACGAGGCGGTGAAGTACGGCAGAAGCGCCTTGGCGCTCAAGCTGCTGGCTGCCGAGCCCAGCCGAGGCCACGCGCTCAACGTGAAGAAGCAGTCGCCACTGCACATCGCTGCCCGGGAGGGCCTCGCCGACGTCGTGGAAAAGATCATGCGGCAGCCCTGGGTCCACGAGAAGTTCGTCACCTCCGACTCCGTCAGCGGCACCGCCCTGCACCAGGCCGTGCTCGGCGGTCACACACGTAAGTAGCTCTGGGCCCTGGCCTACAGTTCATGTAAGTGTGTGTAAAACTAGATAACTGATGGCAAATTGAGCAGGCGTGGTGGAGATCTTGCTTGACGCTACGACGCCGGAGGAGCAGATCGCGCTGACGGACTCGAGCGAGAACAACGCACTGCACTACGCGGCGCAGAAGAACAACGCCCGCGTGGTGAAGCTGCTGCTGAACCGGAAGGTGGACCTGGGCTACAAGCTCAACACCGACCTGAAGTCGCCGCTGCACATGGCCGCCCATTACGGTTCGACCGAGGCCATGGTGGAGCTGCTGAAGCAGTGCCCCGACGTGGTGGAGATGGTGGACAGCGGCGGCAGGAACGCCTTCCACGTTGCCGTCATCAGCGGCAAGGTGAACGCGCTCCGGTGCCTGCTCAAGCACGTCCGCCCCGAGGAGATCGTCAACCGTGTCGACCACGACGGCAACACGCCGCTGCACCTCGCCGCACGCATGTCGCGTATCCAGTCGGCGCTGCTCCTGCTCGAGGACCGCCGCGTCAACCCCTGCTTGCTCAACCGGGACAACCAGTCCGCCCGCAGCCTCATCGAGAAGCGCGCCCACGCCGAGGAGATGGACACCTACGAGATGTACTTGTGGAAGAAGCTCAAGAAGCAGGAGGCCTCCAGGTGCAAAAAGGAGCTGCTGCCGCCGGTCCCCTCGTACCAGTCGCTGCGCAGCCGGAGGGCCGGCCACGACGAGTACTACGAGCTCAGCGTCGGCACGTACACGCTGGTGGCCACGCTGATCGCCACCGTCAGCTTCGCCGCCACTTTCACCATGCCAGGGGGCTACAGCCAGACCGAGGGCACGGCCATCCACGGTCACACGGCGGCGTTCAAGATCTTCGTCATCTCCAATACCGTCGCCATGTGCAGCTCCATAGTCGTCGTCTTCTGCTTCATCTGGGCGTGGCGGGACCCCGTCAAGTTCAAGCTCGATCAGCTCATGTGGGGCCACAGGCTCACCGTCCTCGCTTGCCTCGCCATGGTCGTCTCGCTCATGACCGCCGTCTACATCACCGTTGCGCCAACGGCAAGGTGGCCTGCATACGTCGTGATCGCCATCGGGGCCAGCACTCCGGCCGTGGTGTTCCTCATCCTGGGGAAGGAGGCATTGTACGTGCCACTATAACTACATCAATGAAGCCAATGCATGCAGCCTCACCGTCCTCGCTTGCCTCGCCATCGTCAACCAAAGCAAGAACAACCACTAGTAAAGGTTTTGCTGGCAATTTCCGTCTATTTGAAATTGTGGGATGGGCATGTCTAGATCTTAATCCACTTAGATTTACTAACTAATTTTCGGTTGGTTGGGTGAGGTTACCTAACTCCTAGTTACAACTTAAAGCCTAGTTGTAACTCATTGGTGAGCCCGAATCATCAAGCTAATTCAGAAATTGAAAATATCTTAATTGCAACCCTTTGTGTAACTAGGGACATTTCAATTTAGAATAAAGTTCGTTTCTCATTTCTAAAATTTCAACCGTGTTCATATTTTTCTCCAAAACTTTACTTGGCTCACTAAACACGATAAACTATCACTAATGATCCATTGAACCCCTTAATCTAGTATTTTGACCCAACCTTTTGATCCAGATTTGTGGTTAAATGGTCCACCACATTTAGTTTAGCGGGTTTAGTGAGCCAAATAAAATTTAGGGGGGAATAAGTGAAAAGTTTAGAGGAAAAAAGGTACTTTGTTCTTCAATTTATCCAATATGCAAGAGTTAAAATTTCATTTACAATCCATGTGCAACTCGCAAATCACGATGCAATTCAAAGGTTTAGAAGTCTCCAACGGCTCGATGCAAATCGGGCATCAAAAGGGTCTGTTTTGGCTCATTTGGGTAGGGTCAGGGACACAAAATTGGCTCTGCCCCACCCTTGTCCGTTTGGATTGGGGGCAGACCCAGCGGCCTGACACATGTTTTTTTTCTGCCCATCATCATGGATGACACTGTGATTAATGCTGATGCCGGCTTCCCACGTGCATGCCCGACCGTTTCTCGTCCTGGTCGTGGCTATAAGAGGGTTGCCGTCATCGTGGGGAAGGGTAAACCCTAAGCAACCCACAAACCGACCACAACGGTACTGGGTGAGGATCAACCTAATGGCGCGCGAGCGCTACTCCGATGACAATGAAGTGGCTGCGATCGCCATACGGGAGGTGTTGGAGGCGGAGGAAACCACTGAGTACGTCGCCGTCGAGACCCATGATCAGCGGTTTAGGTTGTACGTCGAGGGAATGGGGAAGGAGGCTGAGGCTACGATGCTCAAGGCCTTGGATAAGGAACATGCGCGCGGAGGCGAAGCACGGGCTAGGAGAGGGGAGGCGGTGAGGTGGAATCTGCGGCGGCGATATGGTGTCCGCTCGCCGTGCGTTGGCTGAGGCCTAGCACACTCTGGATGGGGCTTGTTCGGCGCTGAAGGTGGCGCATAAGGACCTATCGGGGATTGCAAGGCATCCACCCGGAGGCCGGAGCCGACGCTTGGGAAGATGACGCCCTCAACAATGACGACAACACGCCCGATGTTAGTGACGTGCACTGGGCTCTGCTCGAGTTGTTCCGACTACCGAGGAGCAATCCGCCATCAACATGAGGCCATCCAGGCACAATGGCGCCCTGGGCCGCTTGGAGCAGTGTACCGTGCGTCACACGAGGTGTTGGTGTAGGCTAGCGAAGTGGCCATCCGCGGGTGGACTGCGAGAACTGGGAGATGGAGCATACCACCGCGGCGGTCGCGCCGGCGGTGGCGAGGGACCAGGCTCGCTTCTACGCTGAAGCGGAGGCGGTGCTTCTAGATGAGAGAGCCCACTGGGACGCCGCCATGGCAGAGGTCCATGCGCGACGGATGTAGGATGACGGTCGTCGTGACCTCTACAGGTATGAGATCATGTCTATCTCCAAGAGCGAGGGTTGCCTTGATGAGAGGAAGCGCCTCCACGCACAAGACGAGCGCGAGGTTTGGGGCTCACGTAGGACACCAGACGATGACAACCATCCAGCCACGCCGGCGGTCAGTAGGCCGCACGACTGAGAATAGTGCGGCCATACGGGTCGTTGTGACAGTGAGTAGATGCATCCATCTAGTTTAGTTAAGATTAACCCTCTATGTTACGATCACTCATTTTGGCCAAATAATGATGAAACCACTAATTATATTTTCAAAGTCGATAATGAGCGGGCCCGTGCAGAACATGAGGACATTTGGGCGGGTGGTCGCATAGCTGTCCGCGACGATACATTTCTAACCCAAATTTAGGACTGGAATGGATCATCGTGGACCGTTGATCTGTCTGCGTTGGGACACTGGGTTGTGGTTTGCGTGTCCTTATGTCCGCGTGAGTCAAAACAGATAACAGTGAGTTTGCGTTGGACCGTTAAAAATACTCTTAATTCATTCTTAATCACTTAGAATTAGCAAAACTGGATGGGAGATACATTTCTCGCGTCGCAAGTGGGTTTCGGAACTTATTAACCAAGAAACCAGAATGTGGGATGAGGCTGCTGTCCGCGATTGTTGTCTGGCACATGATGCTGAAATGATTCTCGGTATCAAATTACCTGCTCGTGCGACCGATGATTTCGTAGCATGGAGTGGAGAGCACAATGGCCTTTTCAGTGTTCGATCTGCATATCGTATTGGGCTGCAGGCTAGGCTTACCTCTCTCTGGCGGACAATCAAGTGCCGGGCCTACGGGTGAACGGAAAATTTGGGACCTCGTTTGGAAAGCTGCTGTTCCGGCGAAGCTCAGGGTCTTTGCCTGGAAGGTTGCATCGGACTCTCTGGGAACTAAACAGAATCTAAATCGGCGTATTGCTTCGGTGGATCCGACATGCTCGCTATGCGGCTGTAAGGCTGAAGACTCTCACCATGCGCTGACTGCATGTACCCTGGCTCGGGCTCTCCGAGATGAGCTGCGAGTACACTGGTCACTCCCTGATGAATCAGCTTTCGAAGTGAATCATGATGAATGGATCTTCACGCTCCTGGGTAACGCCACTAAGGATCAACGACCCAAGATAATATTCCTACTGTGGCGGGTCTGGCACCATCGAAATAATATTGTGCACGGGGATGGAAAGGCATCGATCTCAGCCTCTGTACCGTACCTAGTGAATTACCACCGCTCTTTCACAGGGGTTGGGGATGAGGCGATTAAAGCGTTGTCCTGGTCACCACCGCCATTTGGCTCTATCAAAGTTAATGTTGATGCAGGGTGGGATTCTATGTCAAAAATGGCAGGCGTTGGTGTCATTATCCGTAACCATCTGGGACATCCTATCCTTGCTGATTGGAAGCCAATTACGGGCTGTGCAAGTGCACAAGAGGCGGAAGTCATTGCGTGCCTAGAAGGTCTCCGACACCTGACGGCCATTCGTCGTTGGCCTGCTTCTTTGGAGTCTGATTGTTCTTGGGCGGTGCATGTGATAATGGACGATGCGGTGGTGCATGCTCCGGATTGGGCCACGATTTTAGAGGCTCGTGAACTGTTGAAGATATTCAGCGACATCTCCTTAGCTAAAGTAGATCGGAGTCAGAATGGTGTTGCTCATGTTCTAGCACAATTAGGAAAATCTGGCTTTTCGGGTTGTATGAGTGACTCAGTCCCTGACTGCGTTCGGGATCTGATCACTGCGGATTGTATGAACACTGTGTAATCTCTGGGCAGCAGGTTTCTTACGTACTCTTTTCCTTACCAGGGTACCTAAGGGGACTGGAAGGTTTTTAATGAGGCGGCCTGTTTGCTTTTATAATATAAGTGTTCTTACGTCAAAAAAAAATCATTGTAAGATAAGTGGAGTTCGTGGGCTACCCCTCTGTTTTATGCCCTTTTCCATTTTTTCAATAAGGGATATATTATTTTGAGAGATACCAATTACATTCAGCTTCTGCAACAATGCAATACCCTAATAATAGTATAGATGCACACATCTAAACAAAGAAAAATAAAAAATAAAAATTATACTCGCTCTGTTCATAAATTTGGGTTAGAAATGTGGAAAAGGGCACACTAGCCATCGTTCACAACAAACAAAATTCTACTCCCTCTGTTCATAAATATAATACGTTTAGACACTTTAATGTGAACTAGATATACACCATAATTAGTGAATCTACACATTAAAAATAGACTACATACACGTATCAAAATAATGAATCTACTAAAAACTAAAACATCTTATATTAGTGAACAGAGGGAATCTTATTTATTAGGCGCGTGCTAGCCGTCGGTCGGCCGATTCCGGTCAAAACTTCGGTTGTTGTTTCCACCGTTCGATCAAGATCCTGTGATCAGCAATCACTCCCTCTCACCTCACGTGGTCTTGCTGCTTTCTCCTGCTGGTACGATGTGTCAGGCAAGTCCCTTCCCCCTGCTGCGCTGCTGCCCTGCACGTCTTTTCTGCTGCCTTGCGTGGGTGGAGGTAGCTTATTTTATTTTGGTCATCATCACGGAAGAGCACACATGTACTGTTTATTTTATTTTGGTCATCTGGGAAGAACCCACCATGTATTGTTGTTGAGTGTTTACGGTAAAAGTAAGCTAAACAAATGCTGGGTGTTTACAACAATACTCAACGATGATTTTTACAAAAGCAACGGTTTTAGCAAAAATAATTGGTGCCAAAATATCTTTACAGCAAATCACCAGTATATTTAAAATAATAATTAAGAACAAAATCAATAAAACAAATGGATGTTTACAACAATAGGGGACAACGATTTTTACAAAAAAAATCCAACACTAAAGAATTTCCCAAGGAAAAAAATATCTTTACAACAAATCACCAGTATATTTACAATAATAATTAAGAACAAAACCAACAAAACAAATGGTTGTTTACAACAATAGGGGACAACGATTTTTACAAAAAAATAATAATAATTTCAACACTTCAAAAAATCCCATGCGAACAATATCTTTACAACAAATTATCGATATATTTACAACAATAGTTAACAACGAAACCAACAATTGTTTTGTGTGTTGTTTACAATAATAGTCAACAATATTAACAATTTCCCGTGCTAAAAAATTTCAAAAGAAATAAATTAGTTATTTACAACATTATTCCATAACTATCTTAACTAAATCAATCAACTAATCTAACAATAGCAAAATGCTTGTGGGATATCTATTTACAAAAAGATTTATATGTTGTTTCAACAAATTCTGTGGCAAAACATATCGTCCACCACGACCCTGTACTCACCGATTCGACACGGCGACCACATACCCAGCTTGCCGGAGGGCTGGCGGCACTAGATCCATCGACGTCCGACTCATTCATATTGGTCCATCGTGTGTTTTTAGCGAAAGACTAACGACACACCAGTTTATCAATAATATATAATCAAAAAATATAATTACATTTTCCACTAAAATTCTCGTTAATCACTGACATATTTGTAGCATGGAAAATAAAATAATATTGTACTAGCTAGTGTCACGTCCTAGCCTCTCTCTCCATTTCTTTTGCAGACTGTAGCAAGTACTAGTACTCAACAACAATAAAGCAGCAGCAGTGGTCCACCCCACGCGAGAAAATCAAGTTGCAAGGTGAGGAGAGAGATATGAGCATGCAAACTAGCTGCGCGCCCTGGAAAAGGAGGTGGGTGTCGAGCTTGCTCGGCTGGGACCAGCGGAAAGAGCGCGCGAGCGGGAGCTAGAGCGACCGATTCTGCGAACGCGATCGGTCGACGGATTTGAAGCGTTTTCCTTATACTAAATGATTGCGCTTGTTAAAATCGGTGAATAGTAAACATTTAACCACCGAACCGGGCGATAGGTCGGTCCACCGATCCACCAGCTCAGCTATGGCTCCTTTCCAACGCACCACAAAGCTTGATCTGGAAATTATGCATTCAGACAAGTACGGAGGATAAATCCTCCATGGGGAATTCCAACCTCAACGCAAGATAGTGGGAGTCCGTTAGGAATTCGCCACGAAACGACATCAGCCAGACCCCAGAGGGAAAAGAAAGGGGTGCATACGAGGTAACTCTCGCACAATTCGACGAAGCAACTCAGAAGCATGATGGAGTCGGGACTGAGGTTGTGAGGGAGGTTGAAAAAAGCTAGTAACCTTCGACAGAACTCAGAGCTAGGAAAGGTCATGCATGTACGCTCCAAGTAGCCTTTAAAGACCACGAACTCATCTCGACTGCTTGATGAACCATTTCCGAGCCAGGGATTTATGAATATATGTCTACGGAAGAGACCCACTATTGATGAAAGGGCGGAGGTGTTTCATCTCTATCCCGAAAGCCATTCCAATCGCCGCTTCCCATCACGACCTTGAGCAGATTGGATGAAGATCGATGAAGGAACAATGTGATAGGAAAGTTTTGATGCAGCCCGACCTTCGATCCCCACCGCATCATGTGCATCAACACTGACACGCCACGCAAAGGTGAATCTTCTCCTTTATGTGTGCCTACAAATGTCGCTCGTGAATGGTATGCTACTTCATCCTCCGTCATATTGTTGACGGTCAGAAACCCCCTGGCGGGCAGAGACGGTCAACACGGTAGAGCCGGGAACAACTAGGGTTGCGGCTGGCCCCAGTCCCTCAGAGCGACGGCCCGCAAAGCCTCCTGGTCGCACGCGCCGATGCCAATCGCAAGGGCGTGCCACCCGACCTATACCCGGTCGGGAAGGTGTGGATGATGCCTCGCTTAGTTTCCCGCATGGCATACACGTAAACATTAAATACGAGCCTCGATCGGCTCTCGAGGTTATCCTGTGAATCGGCTCAAAGAGCCGATCCACCCATGATCCGGACAAGGTGTCCGAATATATGGTGGTCCCGCTTGATCAAGATAAAGCTAATGAGATCTACGACGATTTGGGGTTTTCACCGCATAATCGGATCATCCTACTCACGATTGGGCCTCGCGCTCGCGCACGGTGACCGTAAGCCGATCCTAGACGGGGCCTAAAAACCAACACGAGGTTGATCCCCGGAACATCCTTTCTAGGGCTAGCAAACGCCACCCTACACGCCGCTGGATCCTCCAACCCTTTGTAAGGCCTAACTATTGCGGATGTTAAACTAATCCTTGATGAAACAAGGAGCAATCGTAACGGATCAGATCTACTAAACTATGATCAAGCGGGGTGCCGCCCCTACACCTAAGATAGGTGTAAGGGCGGCTAGATGTGCAAGGGTCGCATAACGAAAGCATGTAATTCGAAGAACAATGCTAACCCTAACACATCTAAGATAACTACGTTGCTCGCCATCAAAAAGGCTTCAATACGAGCAACGCATGAACAACGTGGGCAGGCTTGTGCTGCCTAGATCGCAAGATGCGATCTAGGCAGCATGGTGCTTACCGGTAGAAACCCTCGAGACGAAGGAGTTGGCGATGCGCCGAGATTTGTTTGTGGTTGAACGTTGGTTGTTGTTTATTCCATAAACCCTAGATACATATTTATAGTCCAGGGGACTTTCTAATGTGGGCGTGCACCAAACCGTGCACGAGTAAGATTCTAACTTCTAAACTAAGATGCGATCTAATATGTTACAGATACATGGGCAAACAAGCCCAACTTGGTATAAAAGGCCGATTCACGTATTTCTTCCATGTATATTCTTCAAGTCCATCTTGATCGCGGCCCACCTCTGACTCGGTCAAATTCTGGTGATAACACATGCCCCCCTGGTTTTGGAAATGACATTTCCAAAATCATTATGCTCTTCTTTCGTCGGGTCATGTCGTGGCAGAGCAGAACTGCCGCAGAATCTTCCATCATTACGCCTCGCCTCCTGGGCTTCTCTGTATGAATTGACAATTTCAGCATCACACCCTCGAGAACCGTCATGGCATTAAATCTCCACTTCACTCTCTTTATTTATCTTTGCCAAACGGTTCACCGCTCCATCCCCTTGCTCGCTCTCTGTTCACCAAACCAAAAAACCCTTCTCCCCTGCAGCCATGTCTTCCTCTTCCTCCTCCGCTTCAGGCCTCTCCCTCCAACCGTCGCCGAAGAACAAGGAAGAGGACAATTCCCGCTCCGGGGCGAACCCCATCTCCTCTGACAAGGAGAAGAAAGGAGGAGAAGCGGAGAGGACCAAGGCCTCCCCCTCCGCCAGGCTTCCGCCGAAGAAGCGCTCCCGCATGTGGGCGGACAGCGAGGACGATGATGACGACGAGGAAGAAGAAGATGAGGAGGAGGAAGATGATTCCTCCTCCTCCGCTGGGTATCCTCCAACGAAGCGCTTCCGCAGCTGGGCGGATAGCGAGGATGATGATGATGACGAGGAGGAGGAGGAAGCTCCGGCCGACGGCCGGGGCAGCAGCGGCGAGGAGCTTCTGGGAGCAGCGCCGACGACCTCGACGACGGCGATGATGAGGACAGCGACGACTAGTAGGGTAGGACTAGCAGTAGCAGTGCACTAGGCACCAGATCCCTCTTTTGAGAGCCATCGGCTCTTCTTGTAAAGCCGCTCCTTTGAATTAACGAGAATTGTTCTTCCAATTTCTCCTTCCATTAATCCAATTTCCATCCTCCCGCTTGCCACACCAAGACCGATAGTAACGAATCGGACTATTATTGTTTCTCTTGACCGTGGCGTTTTGGCAGTCCCGCAGCCGATGACTGTTCATCGGCTAATTTGAGAAACCAGTCTCTTCCTTTTCTTGCAGCACCAACACGGTCCAAACCTCGTACCAGACGACGGCTTTTCCTTCCCAGTTCCTCCCTGAGAAGATCATGATGCAGTGACAGCCGAGGTAACTCCAATCGGCTCTCAAAAATAGAGCACCTACCAGGCCTGTTGCCCCCCGAGTCTCAGCCAAGGCAAAACAGAGACGAGGATACGCAAATTAGCTGTATGGACCTGGGCTTGATTATGTCTGAGGGAGCTTCTTATGCAGAACCAGCCGTTTTGAACATAAATCGGCTTCCCGGAGCGAGAGAGCCTTCAAGGTGAGCTGCCCCCCGAGCTTCTTCAGTTCTTCCTGCACCTTGCCGGCTAGATCGGCTCCTTTCCTTTGGCGGATCTAATGCAATCCATCCTTGACCTGATCTGCACGTCCAGGCTGCTCTTGGCCTTGTCCTTGAAGAGAGGATCCGAGCCCTTAAACTACTCTATTGAGGAGTTCTTCCATTAAAATCTCCCTTCGTGCTCCATTGACCCTCTGATCGTAACAGTTATTCCTCTTGAGTCGATGTCCATGCATCGGCTTTCATATCCTTAAGTCGATGTCTGCTGCATCGGCTGTGCTCAAAAGTTTCAGATTTTGTTTTTTTTTTTTTTTTTACGGCCGACTTATGCATCGGCCCCCACACTTCAATACCCATCACCAAAGGATGAGATAATTCTCCTGCATATCCTCGTGTTTTATCCACCTGGGTGCCCCCCCCCGAGCCGATTCTGTCAAGAGAATTGATGGTACCGACTCTGTTGGATAACATGTTGAACCCAGACAGAATGGTTGGTGAGGATAATTTTGGCCGATTGCCGGAATCGGCCTCCACGTTGCTTGCTCGGTGAAGGTTTTGTAATGTCCCTTCATAAATTTTTGGGGCCGATCACAAGGATCAGCCTCGCCACGTTTGCTCATTGACGTGCTCTTGCTACTCGTTCGGGCCGGTAGATAAAACCAGCCAATCTCTCGACTTCATCATGTTGGTGCGCTTGTCTGTCGCCCACCTTGAGTGCATCGTGTAATCGTGGAGCACTAAGCTTCGTCGGAAGAACGAGCACCATGTTTGTGCCAGCCGATGTTTCGTCATCGGCTTTCCTTTGCTTGGGGCGCCACTCCATTTTCCGTGGACGACCCTCTTCATCCAGGGCTCGCTGGATCTTCGCAGCCAGATCAGGCCTTGCCTTCCTCAATGTATGCAAGTATAACCTCTCGGCTTCCTCCAAGCCGCGCAATCGCTGAACCCTGCGTTTCTGGGAACGGCTGAGTCCATCAGGGCACCACCTTGGCCGGTGGTACCTGTCTTCTTCTTCTTCTTGTCCCTTGTTTTCTGAATCCTCGAGATCTTTCAACCGAGGGGACTCAGCTCGTTTGCTCTGTGGCGGGAGAGGCCCTAAGCGCTCGAACACGGACACGTTGGCTGCCTCCTTCTTCTTCCGGTTGCATTCTGGGCAATTGCCGATTGTTGGCAATCGGCTCATTCTCGAATCCCAGCGGTGCCCGAAGAAGGGACAATCCCGATGCTCTGTCCTCGTCGTCTCGCTCCCTTGCCTTTTCCTTGGCACAACGCTCGTGCTCCTCCTCATCGCGATTATGCCGACGATGTCTTCTGGCTTCTCTAGCCAGACGATCTCTTTCATCATCATCGCTGGACCGTCGGCGTTGGTCGTACTGACTCACATACTTGTTGAGGAGGTGATCGAGAGAGAGTCGGCCGATATCTTATGTTCTTCACTTCTCCCTCCGTGACGTAGCGCTTGCCGTCTTGGCGGAGCCGATCGCACGGAGCGGCTTCCTCTCGCATCTTTGCTATGAGAGCAGCTGCCCTCATCTCCATCCTTGCCGGCGTGGTATCCGGATCCTACCATGTTGATACCGAACGAAGACCACGGGCCGGCAACCTTCGTGGTAAGTATACTCCACCATGTTAACGGCGGGGAAAGGGTGTGTGTCGACCTTCATGGCGTACTGGTTAAAAATCAACCGTCCATTTTCTATCGCCATTTGGATCTGCTGCCGCCACACCCTGCAGTCGTTGGTGGTGTGGGAGAACGTGTTATGCCATTTAAAGTATGGCTTTCCGTTCAGCTCCTGCGCCGTGGGGATCTTGTGGCCTTCGGGTACCTTTATATGCTTCTCCGTGAGTAAGAGATCAAAAATCTGTTCAGTCTTGGTCACGTCGAAGTCGAACCCTTTTGGAGGGCCTTGTGGCTTCACCCATTTGCAGGTCACGGGGCCTCGTCGCTCGAGTCCATTCAGCCACCTGCTACCTCCACGATCTCCCATAGCACCTTCATCTTTGTCCGCCTCAACCAAGGTCACCGCACGCTTGAATTTGTCCCGGTAAACATCCGGGTGGCGCTGTTCATATGCCGACAGCTTACGCACCATGTGCGCCAACGAAGGGTAGTCCGCTTGGGAGGCCACGTCCTTGATTGATGATGAGAGACCCACCACCGCCAACTCGACTCGCTTCTTTTCGCTTATATGAGCCGAAAAGCATCGGTTCCTAATGGTCCTGAAGCGCCGGACGTATTCGACACTCGTCTCCCCGCGCTTCGTCGTACTTGCGCTAGATCGGCAATACCAACATCGGAAGCCTCTGAGTGATACTGCTCATGGAATTGCTCTTCCAACTGCTTCCAAGTCCGGATGGAGTTCGGTGGTAGCGATGTGTACCACCCGAAAGCCAATCATGTGAGGGACTGTGCGAAGAACCTCACGCGCAACTCGTCTGATGCTGAGATCATGCCCAGCTGTGCCAAATACCGTCTCACATGCTCGATGGAGCTGGAACCATCTGATCCACTAAACTTCGTGAAGTCCGGGAGCCGATATTTGGGTGGTAGCGGGATCAGTTCGTAGTCGTTGGGGTACGGCTTGGTGTAGCCGAACGCCTTCCTTTTCGGCATCATGCCGAACTGATCTTTCAGAATTGCACAAATCTGATCCGCTGTGATGGCTGAAGGTGTCGAACCCTGAAGATTCGCCGGGGTAGCATACTTAACCAGCCATGCTTGCTTTTCCGGTTCTAAGCCAACTACAGGAGCTGGGCTTTGGAGGTTTGTCGGAGTGGCGTACTTAGCTAGCCACGATTGCTTCTCAGGATCGGCTCCTGACGTTCCTCCTGCCATTCCGAGAGGCCCCCGATATTGCAGCCTGGTTCGAGAGTGCCCGGGCGTTGCGGTCCGGTACGTATGCGCACGCGTATCCGTGCGGGATCTCCTTGGGTGCCTCAGGTAGGAATTGGTAGTCACCAGGATCACCACCAATCTTGTAGACGACGTATGCCGATGAGTTCGGCAGTTCCGGTGCTGCCCATGCGAACGGCTGGGGCTGGAGTGGTATCTCTCCCTTGAAAGTCCCCAGAGCCGGTCCCGACGGAGAATACCGGTGGCTCATGATTTCCTGGACGACGCGCAGAGCGACACGCTCCAAAGTGTTCACCAGGCTCTCAGAGTGGTGGTGCAGCGAATGAGCCACCATGTAGTTGATCTCCTGCCGCAGCGACCTGGTGCGTTCTTCCGACGGGGCGGACAGATCCACTCCATCGAGTGCGCCTTCAGGTGTGAAACCCTTCCACCGACGCCATGGGAGCGGGTTCGGTGGAAAGAGCCGATGAGTTCGGCTTCGAGGACCGCCTTGATTTCGTCATGCTTCTTCTTGAGCTCATCGAGGCGGATCCTCGTACTTGACCGGAGTGCCTTCCGCCATCTCGGATGCGGACGGCGACGTGGTGGATGTCGAAGGTGGTCCCACCGGGCGTGCCGAATGTGTTGACGGTCGAAACCCCCGGCGGGCAGAGACGGTCAACACGGTAGAGCCGGGAACAACTAGGGCTGCGGCTGGCCCCGGTCCCTCGGAGCGACGGCCCGCAAAGCCTCCCTGGTCGCACGCGCCGATGCCAACCGCAAGGGCGTGCCACCTGACCTATACCCGGTCGGGAAGGTGTGGATGATGCCTCGCTTAGTTTCCTGCATGGCATACACGTAAACATTAAATACGAGCCTCGATCGGCTCTCGGGTTATCCCGTGAATCGGCTCAAAGAGCCGATCCACCCATGATCCGGACAAGGTGTCCGAATATATGGTGGTCCTGCTTGATCAAGATAAAGCTAATGAGATCTACGACGATTTGGGGTTTTCACCGCATAATCGGATCATCCTACTCACGATTGGGCCTCGCGCTCGCGCACGGTGACCGTAAGCCGATCCTAGACAGGGGCCTAAAAACCAACACGAGGTTGATCCCCGGAACATCCTTTCTAGGGCTAGCAAACGCCACCCTACACGCCGCTGGATCCTCCAACCCTTTGTAAGGCCTAACTATTGCGGATGTTAAACTAATCCTTGATGAAACAAGGAGCAATCGTAACGGATCAGATCTACTAAACTATGATCAAGCGGGTGCCGCCCCTACACCTAAGATAGGTGTAAGGGCGGCTAGATGTGCAAGGGTCGCATAACGAAAGCATGTAATTCGAAGAACAATGCTAACCCTAACACATCTAAGATAACTACGTTGCTCGCCATCAAAAAGGCTTCAATACGAGCAACGCATGAACAACGTGGGCAGGCTTGTGCTGCCTAGATCGCAAGATGCGATCTAGGCGGCATGGTGCTTACCGGTAGAAACCCTCGAGACGAAGGAGTTGGCGATGCGCCGAGATTTGTTTGTGGTTGAACGTTGGTTGTTGTTTATTCCATAAACCCTAGATACATATTTATAGTCCAGGGGACTTTCTAATGTGGGCGTGCACCAAACCGTGCACGAGTAAGATTCTAACTTCTAAACTAAGATGCGATCTAATATGTTACAGATACATGGGCAAACAAGCCCAACTTGGTATAAAAGGCCGATTCACGTATTTCTTCCATGTATATTCTTCAAGTCCATCTTGAAATGCAGCTCACTATGTACCTTTATCCCTATGTATGCCTAAACTACTCCTCCTTTAGTGGCTCCCTATATATAGTCTCCCACCTCCTCCTTCATTAGACTAGGAATGAACTTGAGAGAATTAGGCTCATGCCTCCACCACCCCTTTGGGATTAGGGAAATCCTCTCCTTAGATTATCAAATCTATTGTACAATGCACACTCCTTATTTGATTAGTCTCTCACACTTGTGACTCTACCGATCGTATACCGCTCTTTCTCTCGGGGATTCTACCTCGTGTCTTTCTCTCGAGAGATTCTATCGATATAGTTGTTCGGGTTATCGGGAGTAAACCGGAATTGTATCGGGTTGGTGTGCCTTTGCGTGTGTTCATCGTGTTCTTCGCCGTGTTCTTCGTGTTCTTCCTCTCCCCCACCTTTCACTCGGTCAATTCGTGAGATCGGGCAACTCACGTGGCCTTAGGCCCCATCAAGTCTGTTGTTAGATCCCTTTATCAAGGCAGGCACAACACGATTTTTTTTTCAAACAGTATTAGGGGATATATGAGGAAGGATTCTCAAATGTCAATTGCGACATGACCCAGTTTATGCTGAAAGGTTATTAGAGGCAAAGGCTCTGGGTGCATTAAATGGCAACGCTCCTTCACAAGGACATTACCTCCGGCAGATGTCGCTATGTCTTGTCAAATGAAAGGCATATTGACACACTACGGGAACCAGCCGAGGGGCCGACGGCCGGCGGCCGTCGGCACAGCATCACCTGCCGTCGGCCCACGTCTGTGCCGACGGCCGCCGTCGGCACACCGCCGTCGGCACAATATCGCCTCGGCACAGACTGGCTCGCCGTCGGCCCAGCCTTTGCCGTCGGCACAGACTCCAGCCCGACGGTCAAACGACGCCGTCGGCACAGTAGCCGTCGGCACAGTCAACGTGGGGCCCGCGGAGCGTCTAACGGCCGTTAGGTCAGAAAGGTACTGTGCCGACGGCCAAGCCGTCGGCCCAGACACTGCCATCGGATGACCAGCGGCCGCCACGCGTCCACGCCCCTGCTGTTGTGCCGACGGCCAAGCCGTCGGCCCAGAAGCTGCCATTGGAGGACCAGAGGCTGCCACGCGTCCACCTTCCTGCTGCTGTGCCGACGGCCAAGCCGTCGGCCCAGACGCGCCGCCGCCCGCTCCGCGCGGCTGCTGGGCACAACCTTCCTGTGCCGACGGCATAGCCGTCGGCACAGCCCCTGCCATTTGGCACGTCCAGGGGGCTGTGCCGACGGCTATGCCGTCGGCACAGACCATACCATTTGGTTTCCCGCTGCATTTCCTGGCCCAAGACACAGCACGCACAGCATATATAGCAGTAATATACATTCAAATGCATCACAAATGTTGCACAGCACATAATCATCATCAAATGTAGCAACAACATCATCGTGATACAAATATGTGTCATGTAGCACACACAATCATCATACATCGTCGACACATGGCACACACGATCGACGCACACCCGCTAGACACCTAGCTAAGGGAAACTAAGATCAGGGGGTCCAACCAAGTTCCCGACTCGTAAGTTCAGGCGTCCGGACTTTGTCGAGGTAGACCGAAGTAGAACCATGGCCTGAACCATCGCCAGCAGGTGAAAACCCTGAAGCACCGGGAGAATGGCGGCCGGGGTGCATCGGTGTGCCCTCGCGCGACGAACCAGGAGAGGGTCGGTTCCGTGAACTTCCCGTGCCCTACATGTTTGACAAGAGTTAGCATCTTACACATGGGAAAGGAAAGCGGTGAGAACTGGTTAGGCACAGGACTTACCGGAGTCCGTGCGTAGTATGTGGCCGCGAAAGCTTCCCTCGATGGGCACACTGGAGTCGGCCCCGGCCTAGGTGGCTCCTCTTTCGGAAGTGCGATCCTCTCTCCAGTCTGGAAGAATGTCCTGACCGCCTGCAAGATAGTTTAGATGTCAAGCGCCGCAGATATAAAAAAGGGGAGGTGGGACTTGTCATGTCTTCGAACCATAAAAGATTGGAACTTACACGACTCGTCGCCTCCCGGTACTCTTCCCAAGCCGCTCTCTTGAGGTCCCACTCTGCTACAACCGTCAAATACTTCTCATAAGCGGCCGCGTAGGCGGCCTCAAAGTGAGCCTACAATTTCCAAGAAAAGGAGTCATGTCAATTTAGCCATTCAGGGATGAATGTTGGAAAGAAGATGGAAATGAGAAAACTTACATCCGTACGACGGTGTCGAGGAGGCGCGACCGGTGGGTCGCCGGTGGTGAGGGTAGACCTGATCTGCGTGAGGGTCCTCTGCGGCTTGATCACCCCACTAAGAAGCTTCGTGCGGCCATGCTCCGCGCCGCTCCCCGCCACCATAATCGCCGTCAAGTCGGTCTCCTGCTCAATAGGATCATCCACCTCCGGATGAAGACCCTTGAACACCGAGCGGTACTTCTCCAACTCCTCTTCGGCATAGCCGAAGTACTCGGGCAGCGAGGGCCGAGGCTGGCTCGGATCGGGCTGCTTCGGCTTCATCTTCCGCCACCCTCCCACCTCGGTGAGAGGCTCCCCGAGTTCCGCCTCCCGCACAGACAAGATAAATGTTATGTGTATCAAGTAGTAATATGAGGGGAAATAAATGCAAGTTGTTCCATGTATATATGTACCTTGTGCTTCCTGTAGCGCTCGGTCTGCGGCTTCCCGCACCGTGTGTTCCTCCGGTGCCCCGGTTTGCCTTGTTGCGCGCGCTCTTGGCGTTGAAGTCGGCGTCTTCGCCAACCCACCTCGCTACCAAGGCCTCAAATGCGTCTTCCTTATTCTCGCACCATAGGGGCATAACCCGAAAAACCAAAACTCATTTGAAGAACACATAATGCAATCCCAACTATGCAAGCAACATAGAGTCTCATTGAATATTTACTTACCTTCAAGTAATCTTCCTTTGTCGACTCGAGGATCGTCCCCGATATTGTCGGCTTTCTTGACCCTCGTGCCCCTGCTCAGCCTTGAAGTGCCCGATGCAGGTATGCTTCCGATTGTACCACTGTTGCCTTGTCAACCTCTGACAAGCCCTAGTCAGTACCGCCCTCCCTTGCTCAACCATATCATCAGGCACCTTATAATGGGTCTGCAATCATGCATAAGAATAATTGTGAGAGAGACATGAGTTAGCATAGTGTGGTCATCAACTATGAAGTAAACTCGAGAAGCATGCTTTACCCAAAACTTGGTGTACACGGCGTCAGAAGCTGTCCCAAAGCCCGGGCAAGGAGCTGCCTCATAGTCCGCCCAAGTCTCGGCTAGCTTCTTCTCGCCGCCGGGGACCGGAGTGTAAAAGCCCGGCCAGTACTTCCTAATAAGAGCTCCAATCATGCTCGACGGCCGGCGAACCCCCTTGTCATATGTCCAATTGCTGCACAATAATCAAAACATTAGTATGCCAATCGGTTATGCACAATAATGAAAACATTAGTACATAGCAAAATGAATCTAAATGTTCAAAATTAAACTTACTCTTTTTCGTTCGGGATGATGAGGGTTTTCGCATCCCGGCTAGTAGGCTCCCTCCTCTCATCAGGGACTTGCGCTTCACCACGAATGCGCAACTTCTTCGGCGCCATCTCCCTCTCCGCCTCCTCGTCCTGCCCCTCCACCTCCATCTCCACCTCCATCTCCACCTCCATCTCCCCCTCAGCAGACTGTGTGTGAGCGGACTGGGAAGCCACGTCGCCAGAAGCAGAGGGTATGTCACCAAGGAAAGGTCCACCTCCACCTCGTCCTCGTCCTCCACCTCCGCCTCCGCCTCGTCCTCCAGCTCGTCCTCCACCTCCACCTCGTCCTCCACCTCCACCACGTCCTCCACCTCCACCTACACCTCCACCTCCAACTCCACCCGTGTCATCGTCCGCGTAACGCGAGCTGGCACGCGTTGGTCTTCCACTTCTAGTGGTCCCGGTGAACTTCGTTGGCTCATACTCTTCAAAATGGAGTTCATGGATTGCTTGCTTCCGCTCATATTGATCAATCACCTGCATTGACAAAGAGTAAACAAGTAAGCATTCGTGCCTTAATAAAATGTAGACACTAAGCAAAAAATAGATACTAAGCATAAGAAGCATATTGAAAAATAGATACTAAGCATAAGAAGCATATTGAAAAATAGATACTAAGCATAAGAAGCATATTGAAAAATAGATACTAAGCATAAGAAGCATATTGAAAAATAAATACTAAGTATAAGAAGCATATGGAAAAATAGATACTAAGCATAAAGGCATAAAGGACCCTCACCTCATCACTATCATAATGAGGCATTGGGTTCTCATAACGAGGCATTGGGTTCTCATTTTCACTATCACTATCAGTATCATGTGAGTAATGAGGTTGGGTGGGAATGTCCGGTGGAGTCTCATCATTGAACCCATTGCCCTCATGTAACTTGGTGAGCATTTGTATGTCCTTTAGGTCCACCACTCGTTTCACCATGAAGATGTGCCTCGTTCTCGAGGTCCTCAAGACCAATTTCTATTTCGAAATCCCCAAAGTTCTCTTGCTCTTGATAAAAAATTCCCTCGTATGTTACAGGGTCAATGTTGTTGTAATCCTCGTCGGAGGGCATGGGTAGCTTACCATGTGGTGATACCTTGAACACGACTTCCCAGCCTTTGAGGTACTCCTTTTGACATGGGTAGGGCAAATAATAAACTTGCTTGGCTTGGTGAGCCACAACAAAGACATCGGCTCCGCTATAGCAGGTTGAAGGCCTAACTTCCACTAACCCAATGGAAGGAGTGCTTCTCTCGTCCAACTTGTGGGTCGAACCAGTGGCATTTGAACACAACGAGATTGAGTTGTATGTTTGTCCTATTGAATGTCAGCTCGTATACATTCTCTAACCTTCCGTAGTATTCTATGTCATCGGATCCTTTGGTGAAGACCCCAGTATTTATAGTTTTTGGGTTAGGCCGATTCTTCTGGTGATACTCTGTATGGAAGCGATACCCATTCACATCGTACTTCTCATACATTGAGATTCTACGGTTGCAACCCTAGGAAACACATCTCAGCTCATCCGTCATCTCAACGTTGGGATCACCTCCCTACAAATTCAGTTCAAATTGTTTCTTTGCATTAGTTACGTGTAATAAGAGGGACAAGTCACGGATTGCAAAAGTATTGGCTAAAAGGGACTTGTTAGAAATTACTTTTTCGTAGAACCAATCCAGGAATTTTTTCTTTCCGGACGACTCTCTTTCAAAAGAATCTCCATCTCCGCATCAGAGGGATCCGTCGATCTCGTCCAATATTCATCCTTGTATTGGCTAAAAGGGAGAAAAAATGTATTAGACCAAAATCGAGTTTCTAATTGCAAAGTAATTTGTTCACCATTTTACCTTATGAATTTGAGCACTTCTTGCATGTTCGTAACCACATAAAACATTATGCAATCTTTCTCTTCCTTTGTCAAGATGCCCTTTTTAGAGGCACCAGCCTTGCCACCGTGACATTTGAAGAGGAGGAGCTTGGGGTCATGCTTGGGCTCGTCGATATTGTACCGAGATATCGGGTTATGCATAGTGGGAACATCATCCGCATAGTACGTTGTCGTGGCCTCTGCCATCTCCCGGAGGATAGTTGCCTCATCTATGCATGCTTCAATCTTATTTTTGTTGCCACATTTGTTTCGAATATACTTGAACTCTCTCTCAATACAAAACTGCCAACGATACTGCACCGGTCCACCCAAGAGTGCCTCGTTCGCAAGATGCACAATGAGATGTAACATCGGAGTAAAGAAACCTGGTGGAAAGATCATCTCTAACTTGCATAACAACTCCGGCACTTGATCATGCAACTTCGCAATCACCGACTCACATATCCGCTAGCACAGACCGTGCGGAAGAAATGGCTCAACTCCGCAAGCACTCGCCAGACATGCTCGGGGAGATACCCTCGAACCATCACCGGCATCAGTCGCTCAATCCATATATGATAGTCGTGACTCTTGAGCCCGTTTACTTTTCCTGTTGTAAGATTGACTCCCTTACTCATATTCGAACAATAGCCATCTGGGAACATAACGGCGTATTTCAGCCACATCATTGCCTCCTTCTTCTGGAGACTATCAAGCACGTAGTTGGCATGCGGCTTGACCCAATTTTTTCTATTGCCCTCGGGAGGATGCATGTGTAGTCTTTGCTCGTCACACGTATTCTCAACATCGACTCTAGCCTTGACATTATCCTTTGTCTTGTCGAGAATGTTCAGGACGGTGTTAAAAACGGACTCCCCACATTCTTTTCGGTGTGCATCATATCGATGTTATGGGGAAGTTCGAGATCCTTGTAATACTCGAGCTGCGTTAAGCCCGGCACGTGAGTCCAGCTTGTGTGTCTCACCATATCCCACATATGTTTTGCCGGGTTCTTTACTACGCCTGGAGAGCACGTAGCTCACCATCAACAGTTTCACCATTGAACTTTGGTATCGTTTCTTCTTCACGCACAACTTTGCCCTTTGTGAAGTTCTTTTTGTCTCCTCTCGAACCGATGCCCTCTTTTGAGGTACTTTCGATATTTGTCAAATGCGACATATTTGCGACCCGCATTCAGCCAAATGAACTCCAATCGGTGCTCGCACACTCGGGCATGGAAACCTACCAGCTGTACAATGCCCGCAAAATAGAGCGTACCCGGGTAGGTCGTGCATGGAATATTGGAACCAAACTTTCATGACAAAGTTTGTCTTCGTTGCTCGGTCGTATGTCAAGGTCCCATGGTGCCAAGAGTGGTGCAAATCATCCACAAGCGGTTGCATGAATACACTCAAATTCTTCCCCGGGTAATCAGGCCATGGAATGATCATCGACAGGAATATGGTCTTCCTTTGCATAAGGACTCCGGGAGGGAGATTGAGCGGAATAACAAACACGGGCCAACAGACTGTACGCGGATGCCGACATACCATATGGATTGAATCCATCCGTTGCTATCGCAATTCCGACATTCCGAGCATCATTTGCCTTATCGTGGTGTTTTGCATCGAAGTTCTCGCCATGCTTTACCATCGATGGGTGCCCCATGTTTAGTCGTCCCTCCGCGTCCTTGAATCTCAACCCGTTCTTATGCCACGTCATCCGTTTGGCTGACTCCTCGGACATGTAAAGCCGTTGGATTCTTTTTATGAACGGGAGATAACGAAGAATCTTCACGGCGACTTTTGTCCGCACCTTCTCACCATTAGCTCTGGTTATCTCTTGATACCTAGAGGACCCACACTTGCTACAATATTTGTCATCCGCAAACTCTTTCCAAAAAAAAAGACAGCTTTTGGGACAACAATCATACTTCACATAATCCATGCTGAGCGCTTTCAACATTTTCTTTGCTGCATACATGGTTTTAGGCAGACAATGGCCTTCGGGCAACATGTTACCAATCGTTACCAAATTTTTTTCAAAGCATGCACGGGTGTCTGTCGAACCGGGCCTTGTCGGCTAGTACTTGCGCGATGGCATCGAGCCGAGAAATTTTTGCACCCTCGTATAGAGGCCTCTTAGCCGCAGCCATCATATCATAGAAGGCCTTTGCGGTAGGCTCGGGTTCCTCCGGTTCCGGCGGTTCCTCCGGTTCCGGCGGTCCCTCCGGTTCGGCGGTTCCTCCCGTTCGGCGATTCCGGCATGTCGGCATCGTGGAGATTATCTAGCAAGTATCTAATCCCATCGTCCTCATTGCCATTGATTTGCTGCTGCATCACCTCACCTCTATCACATTCGTACTGACCAAAGTCGTCACACGTGACGTAGTAGGCATATACCCATTCAACCAAAGCTGTTTAGTCATATCATCCTTTCCCTGGCGATGACGCCTCTTTCAACAAGTGCAAAGGAAAGTTGGACGAACGCTTCACTTTGAACCACGCGCTAACTCCTTCGCTAATAAATTGGTCTTCCATACCCACTCCTCTTTCATTTCAGTCGAACTAGCACGGCCACTCTACATCCACCCATTATCAGCCATCCTCTCGCTTGATTGGGAGACAAACAACAAATAGTACCATGAAATTAAATGCATCATATTTTTATTTATTTTACCGGGCGAAACGCATGCATCAACCTACATCTCTACTAGGTGGGCTCTAGCAGCCGCCGGATCCGTAGTTGGCTACGTTCTCCATGCTCTACCTCGGTCCAAGTCAGAATTTCGGCAGCACCTCCTCGCTGCTCTCCCGATACACGTCTCGGCAAAAAACCGAGAGGATGTGCATCCGGAGAACAATGGGGAGGCATTGCCGAAATCCTTACTCAGATCGGAGTAGAACATGAAAAATGTACCCAACTAAGCATCCGCCGACTGTCCCGTAAATGCCGCAAGCGTTACGGTTCAAAATATGCCGACCACTAATGCATATTTATCCGCGTAACGCTCGCGGACGGGAAGTGACACCTAGGTTACGCAAATTTACTTGAAAAATGAATCTAGTGATGTAAAAAATATGGAGGAGGTGGAGTTTTAGCTCACCCTCGGCGATGTCGGTGACCGTCTCGAATCGCGTCAAGCAGTAGGGACCCGGGGTCGTCACGCCATCGGCCTAGTTTAGACAACAACAAATTCAAATTGTTAAAATCATATTTCTATTTCTATTTGCTATTTTCCATTTCTATTTCTATTTTCTATTTTCCATTTCTATTTTCCATTTCTATTTCTATCTCCTATTTTCCATTTCTATTTCTATTTGCTATTTTTCAGATTGCAACAAGTAATTAGTAAAATGCAAAAAACAATTACCTATGGGGAGGCAGGGGCGGATCCGGGGAGGCCGACGCGCGGCAGGGGTGGAGCAGGGGAGGCACGGGCGCGGCAGGGGCGGAGCAGGGGAGGCAGGGGCGGAGCAGGGGAGGCGGCGGCGGCGCGCGGGGTTGGAGGAGGCGACGGCGGCGACGGTGAGGAGGAGGGGACGGCGGCGACGGTGAGGAGGAGGGGACGGCGGGGTTGGGGGAGGGCAGTGGCGGAGCAGGGGAGGCGGCGGCGGCGCGCGGGGTTGGTGGAGGCGACGGCGGCGACGGTGAGGAGGAGGGGACGGCGGCGACGGTGAGGAGGAGGGGACGGCGGGGTTGGGGAGGGCGGTGGCGGCGCGCGGGGTTGGGGGAGGGCAGTGGCGGCGGCGCGGCGCGGGGTTGGGGGTCGGCAGTGGCGGCGCGCGGGGTTGGAGCTGAGGGCGTGCGGGGTCGGTCGGCCCGACCAACTTAGTTAACTAACCCTATCTGTGCCGACGGCTAGGCCGTCGGCACACTTTTTTTTTTCTATTTCTATTTTTATTTTTCTTTCTATTTTTATTTTTATTTTTATTTTTTCCTTTTTATTTCTTTATTTACTTTTTCAGTGGTTGCTAGGAGCTGAGCGCGGGGGGTGGAGGAGCTGAGGGTGGCGACACATAAAATGACGCCACGCGGTTATTTTTATTTTTATTTCTATTTCTATTTTTATTTTTATTTTTTTATTTTTATTTCTTTATTTACTTTGGCAGTGGTTGCTAGGAGCTGAGCGCGCGGGGTGGAGGAGCTGAGGGTGGCGACACATAAAATGACTCCGACACATAAAATGACGCCACACATAAAACGGGGCCGCCGGGACATGCGGTATGGCCGTACCGGGCGCGCGGTTGCACCCGTCCGCCAACGCGCGAAACGGAAAACATTTAGCACATAAAATGACGCGTCCTAGACCTAAAACCATTTTTCCCTCCATTTATTGAGCGAAGGAAAGTATCGCCCCGGCTCAAATCCGGTCGGTTTCCGACGGATTCGGCGGGGCACCGCAGAAGCGGGTGGGATTCCCGGATGGCTTCCGCGCGCATATGGCATGTGATAGGTGGTGCGTAGGAGGTATCCTACCGCTGCGCGGAGGTCCCGCGCGATACCGAAATGCGCACCATGTAGCCGCTTCACAAAAAAGCCCTTCCGGCACCCCGAAAATGGAAAAACCGTCGCCCGTGGTTCGGATTGGAAATCCGCGACCGGGGCCTTGCTTCCCATCCTAGGGCCCACGCACGTGCCAAATATGGCCTCGTTCCGACAAACTATGTGGTGAAACGGGCCGTTTTCTACTCATTTGAAGGAGATATGCCCTAGAGGCAACAATAAAGTGGTTATTATTTATATCTTTATGTTTATGATAAATGTTTATATATCATGCTATAATTGTATTAACCGAAACATTAGTACATGTGTGATATGTAGACAAACAAAGAGTCCCTAGTATGCCTCTTAACTAGCTTGTTGATTAATGGATGATTAGTTTCATAATCATGAACATTGGATGTTATTAATAACAAGGTTATATCATTGTATGAATGATGTAATGGACACACCCAATTAAGCGTAGCATAAGATCTCGTCATTAAGTTATTTGCTATAAGCTTTCGATACATAGTTACCTAGTCCTTATGACCATGAGATCATGTAAATCACTTATACCGGAAAGGTACTTTGATTACATCAAACGCCACTCGCGTAAATTGGTGGTTATAAAGGTGGGATTAAGTATCCGGAAAGTATGAGTTGAAGCATATGGATCAACAAGTGGGATTTGTCCATCCCGATGACGGATAGATATACTCGGGCCCTCTCGGTGGAATGTCGTCTAATGTCTTGCAAGCATATGAATAAGTTCATAAGAGACCACATACCACGGTACGAGTAAAGAGTACTTGTCGGGAGACGAGGATGAACAAGGTATAGAGTGATACCGAAGATCAAACCTCGGACAAGTAAAATATCGCGTGACAAAGGGAATTGGTATCGTATGTGAATGGTTCATTCGATCACTAAAGTCATCGTTGAATATGTGGGAGCCATTATGGATCTCCAGATCCCGCTATTGGTTATTGGTCGGAGTGAGTACTCAACCATGTCCGCATAGTTCACGAACCGTAGGGTGACACACTTAAAGTTGGATGTTGAAATGGTAGAACTTGAATATGGAATGGAGTTCGAATATTTGTTCGGAGTCCCGGATGAGATCCCGGACATCACGAGGAGTTCCGGAATAGTCCGGAGAATAAGATTCATATATAGGAAGTCACATTCCAAGTTTGGAAATGATCCGGTGCATTTATGGCAGGTTCTAGAAATGTCCGGAAGAAATCACCATGGAAAGTAGAGTCCCGGAGGGACTCCACCTTGCATGACCAGCCAACCCTAAAGGGGAGGAGTCCAAGGTGGACTCCCCTAGGGTGGCCGGCCAACCCACCTCAAGGAAAGGTGGGAGTCCCACCTTGGGTAGGACTCCCTCCTTGAGTAGGTTTCCCACATATGGGAGGTTTTAGTGTTGGGGTCTTATTCGAAGACTTGGACTAGAACTCTTGGTGCTTCCACCTATATAATGAGGGGCATAGGAGAGGGGGCTGACCACTTCAAGCCTCAGCCTTGGCCGCACCCCTTAGAGGGCCGGCGCCCAACCCCCTCTCTCCCCAAACCCTAGCGGTCTCTCTCCTCCACCACATCCCGCACGCTTAAGCGAAGCTCCGCCGGATTTCTCCACCACCACCGACACCACGCCGTCGTGCTGTCGGATTCAAGAGGAGCTACTACTTCCGCTCCCCGCTGGAACGGGGAGGTGGACGTCGTCTTCATCAACAACCGAACGTGTGATCGAGTACGGAGGTGCTGCCCGTTCGTGGCGCCGGAAGTGATCGTGATCAAGATCTTCTACGCGCTTTTGCAAGCGGCAAGTGAATGTCTACAGCAGCAACAAGAGCCTCCTCTTGTAGGCTTTGGAATCTCTTCAAGGGTTAGTCTCGTTCATCCCCTCGTTGCTCCCATCTTGTAGATTGCATCTTGGCTTGGATTGCGTGTTCGCGATAGGAATTTTTTTGTTTTCTATGCAACGTTTTCCTACAGTGGTATCAGAGCCGTGTCTATGCATAGATGGTTGCATGAGTAGAACACAATGGTTTTGTGGGCGTTGATGCTCTTGTTGTCTTTAGTTTGAGTACTTTGCATCTTTGTGGCATAGTGGGATGAAGCGGCTCGGGCTAACTTTACATGACCGCGTTCATGAGACTTGCTCCTCGTTCGACATGCAACTTGTATTGCATAAGAGGCTTTGCGGGTGTCCGTCTCTCCTACTATAGTGAAGATTCAATTTACTCTTCTATTGACAACACTAGTATCACCGTTGTGGTTCATGTTCGTAGGTAGATTAGATCTTACTCGAAAACCCTAAACCACGTAAAATATGCAAACCAAATTAGAGACGTCTAACTTGTTTTTGCAGTGGTTTGGTGATGTGATATGGCCATGATGTGATGATGAATATGTATGAGATGATCATTATTGTATTGTGGCAACCGGCAGGAGCCTTATGGTTGTCTTTAATTTTCATGTTGAGTAGTATTTCAAAATAGTTGTAATAGTTGCTACATGAGGTGAACAACCATGAAGACGGCGCCATGGACCTTGACGCTACGCCGACGATGATGGAGATCATGCCCGAAGATGATGGAGATCATGTCCGTGCTTTGGAGATGAAGATCAAAGGCGCAAAGACAAAAGGGCCACATCATATCACATATGAACTGCATGTGATGTTAATCCTTTATGCATCTTATTTTGCTTAGATCGCGACGGTAGCATTATAAGATGATCCCTCGTATTAATATCAAGATAATAAAGTGTTCTCCCCTAGTATGCACCGTTGTACAGTTCGTCGTTTCGAAGCATCTCGTGATGATCGGATGTGATAGATTCAACGTTCATATACAACGGGTATAAGCCATGTTGCACACGCGGAATACTTGGGTTTGCTTGACGAGCCTAGCATGTACGTACATGGCCTCGGGACAACGGAAACCGAAAGGTTGAACACGAGTCATATGGATGATATGATCAACATGTTGATGTTCACCATTGAAGCTACATCATCTCACGTGATGATCGGTTTTGGTGTAGTGGATTTGGATCGTGTCCCACTTAACAACTATGAGGGATGTTGTATTAAGTGGGAGTTTATTAGTAATTAGATTAAAACATGAACTAATTATCATAAACATAGTCTGGGTAGTATTTTGAATTAATTTTGTAGTATTGGCATCCGTTTACTACTATGCGCTAGTCTTGTAATTGAGATAGAAATTCAGTTAAAATCTGATAAGAAACTTTACGGATTGGTACCGTATTGTTAAAGAATCAAGAATTGATTAAGTCCTATTGCAAACTTTTAGTAAACCTCACATTGTTGATTCAAAGAGCTATGGTTTCAATTAGTACCTAAAGTTATCTTGTCTCCGTGAAACTTGAAGTTCAAATTTGTTTGAAAAGTAAGGAGCTGAAAATTTAGTTTTCAGAAATAATCAAGGTATGAGATATATGTAATATCTAAGACCTTATTGCAAGATGATAGAATATAAATTTGGTGAGACTACATAAACTCATAAGTTTTATGGGAATGTATGAATGTTGAAGACGCCAGGCGTCACAATCCTCCAACTATTGGGGCACTAATAATATTCGCATATCCATGAAGTTATCATCTTTAGTATGCACCGTTGCTAAG
This sequence comes from Lolium rigidum, assembly GCF_022539505.1. NCBI lineage: Eukaryota > Viridiplantae > Streptophyta > Magnoliopsida > Poales > Poaceae > Lolium > Lolium rigidum. The sequence goes on from NC_061514.1 coordinate 205,979,277, forward strand.
ACTCGTCGTTTCGAAGCATCACGTGATGATCGGGTGTTATAGATTCTACGTGTGCATACAACGGGTGCAAGCCAGATTTGCACATGCGAATACTAATATTAAACTTTATGAGCCTAGCATGTACAGACATGGTCTCAGAAAGTCATCATGATACAATGGATAAAATTATGAGTGAAATTGTTCATCATATTACAAAGTTACTAATAGTGAAATCCGGAACACTTGTCATATGATGATCAACTTCAAAGTAAGAACCTCAAGGTTATTGGTATTTGACCAACAAACCTAGAAGTTATTGATGTTAAAGTGTTTTTCTGAATAATGAGGAAAGCTAAAAGAGAAACTGCAAAAGATATTCTGGCAAAAAGATAAGAAAAGACTAGAAAGTCTAGCTCAGGTGTATATAAATGATATACATGTTATGGTTGTATTCCTAGTTAAGTCACACAATGAAATTCTTGGGTATTAGTACCATATTGGTTGGTATGAAGTGTCATACAAAACAACGCAATACAAGAATACAATGGCCTAAGTGATCGACAAGGAATATGATAGGAATACATGTCTGGAACAAAATAAAGTGTTATTGTGTTCGTCGTTGGCATTCTATCTTGCCCTTAGAATTTATAATAAAGAACTTAATAATTGTTATTTTGCTCTGGTCAAATGAAAACAATGAGTTGTTCAAATTATGACTTTACTCCATGTACGATGGATAAGTTATTATAAATCTTAATGGTGAAACACACATACATAAAACTGACGCTAAAATGCCATAAGGCAAATGATTTGAATTCCGCTTATTTGTGGAACCGCCATTTAGGTCATGTTAGAAAGGAACGCATGAAGGAACTCCATGCAAATGGATTTTTGGAGTCACTTGATTTTTGAATCATTTGACGCTTGCAAATCTTTTCTAAAGAGAATGATTAAAATACCGTTCATAGGCCAAAAGTTGAACGGGCAACTAACTTAGTGGAAAAATACATGATGATGTATGTGGTTCATCGGGCATAGTTGTGTGCGGGAGATTCTTCTACTTCATGAAAACTTTCAACAATGAATTGAGTATATATATATGTGGATATATTCAATAAGGAAGAAGTTTGAAACATTTGAATGGATTCAAATAAATTTCAAGTATGAAGTGGAAATCATCGTAATAGAAATCAAATATCTATGATTGGATCATGGTGGAAATATTTGAATTACGAGTTTTAGCGAACATCTAAGAGAGTTATGAAATTGTTCTACAACTTACGTTTCTTGGAGTATCATAGTGATGACGAAGTATCCAAGAGATATATCCAAACTTTGTTGGATCAATGATGAGATAAAATATTGATGCCATTATATTTTTGTGGATTACGCTTTAGTGACTACCGCTTTTACACTGAATAGAGCATCATCATGATCCGTTGAAATGACACCATACAAGTTATGGCATGGGTATAAACCCTAATAGTCAACCAAAATCGGATGAATGTCTTTGTTGGTTATCCCGGAGATTTAATTGGGAATTCTTCCCACGAGACAAAGACAAAAGTGTTTGTCAATGTTTCTTATTTCCGAGAAATTGTTTCGAGTGAAGTATTTGAGTGGGAGGACAATATAATTTGATAAGGTTTATGAACCCGAGCATAATGATCGAGTAGCGCAAGCATCGGAATTGGTTTCGGAAGCGGCCACGATCGATCATGGCTCTCATGACTACAAAGTGTTTTAGCCATGGAGATCGAAGTACATATTGAACCTTGTAGGTATGGTTTACTTTGTGATCAAATAAATGATTTGTGGACAAAGGATTGATTTTGAACAATGATAAACCAACTACAAAACAAAGAAGTTATGATGGGCCCCGACTCCGTTAAAATGGCCATGCGCCATGAAATCCAAGATAGATGAATACTTTATGAAAGTAAATGGATCTATGAAATTGATAGACTTGGATGAAATATCCTTGAAGAAAGCTTGACTTATCGAAAAATTGTTTACGACAAAGTTCAAAGAGTTGAATACGATAAGATTAGATCTTCCGTAGCAATGCTTATAGTCTATGTGGATTATTCTAGTAATCACTACATATTTCTTTTATGAGATATGCTAGTAGGATGGCAAAATACACTACTTAACGAAGTATGTATACAAGATACAACCAAGAGTTTTGCTGGTCCGTGGAATACTAGATAGGTATACAAGCTTCAATTGGATGAAGTAAGTATCACGGAGTTGGAATCTTCACCAGATGAAATAGTCAAAGAGTTTTTGATTTCATCGGAGACGATGAAGAGGCTTGCATTTGCAAGAAATTAAGTGGGAGCGCTAAGACACATTTATAATACTTTATGTAGGTGACATATAGTTGGTTATAAATGATGTAATTATATACTTGATTAAAAAGGTTTCATTGAGAATTAACTTCAATGAAAGGATATGGATCGAAACAAATTTAGTGTCAAGATCTATGAAGATAGATTGAAACACATAAATAAGTTTAAGTCAAAGAACATATGATGGATATTGAAGTAGTTCAATATAGAAATATTAAGAAAATGTTCTTGTCATGTGAAGGTTTAACAAGACTTGAGTGTATCTGACACTCAATGAGTAAAAACACATGAGTGATTATAGATCACGAATAATATGTACACAATCGGATATCATGTGCTATAAAGTGTTATGAGCATATACCGAATGATTCATATGATGATCATTGGATCGACAGTAAGAATATCCTTGAGTACTTTAGAAGAACTAAGGATATATATATATATTTTTTTGTATGAAGAAATGACAAACAAATCGCCGTAAGGTGTTACACCGATATTGGTTTTGTCACATATAAAATATAATTTCAATCTCAAATTAGACTAAGTGTTGTTTAAAAGGTAGCACAATGAGCTAGAAGTTGTCTATGCTAGATTTAGAAGAGTTCTAAATATTGTGACGGATTCTACAAAAGAAGGCGAGTATGTCATTATTTTGACAATGACAAAGGATGTTAAGTCAAGAGGTTCTTTGAGAACTTGGTGTAGTTCCGACAGCAGTCGAACTTTGAAGCTATATTGTGTGTGACAATATTAGTGACATATTTCGGACAGCGGAATTAAGGTTCCACCAGAAGGTCAAACATATTTAATGCCGACTCATTTGGAAATGAGTGATGCGTTGAGACGCAAATGAATTACAAAATACATACGTTTCGAGCGTGTCGATCCGTTGACTAAAAACCTCTCCCGTGAGCAATACATGATAAAGCACCATAAGGCCAAGGTGTTATATCTTTACAAATGTAAACTAGATTATTGACTCTAGTGCAAGTGGGAGATCGAAGGAGATATGCCCTAGAGGCAACAATAAAGTGGTTATTATTTATATCTTTATGTTTATGATAAATGTTTATATATCATGCTATAATTGTATTAACCGAAACATTAGTACATGTGTGATATGTAGACAAACAAAGAGTCCCTAGTATGCCTCTTAACTAGCTTGTTGATTAATGGATGATTAGTTTCATAATCATGAACATTGGATGTTATTAATAACAAGGTTATATCATTGTATGAATGATGTAATGGACACACCCAATTAAGCGTAGCATAAGATCTCGTCATTAAGTTATTTGTTATAAGCTTTCGATACATAGTTACCTAGTCCTTATGACCATGAGATCATGTAAATCACTTATACCGGAAAGGTACTTTGATTACATCAAACGCCACTGCGTAAATGGGTGGTTATAAAGGTGGGATTAAGTATCCGGAAAGTATGAGTTGAAGCATATGGATCAACAATGGGATTTGTCCATCCCGATGACGGATAGATATACTCCGGGCCCTCTCGGTGGAATGTCGTCTAATGTCTTGCAAGCATATGAATAAGTTCATAAGAGACCACATACCACGGTACGAGTAAAGAGTACTTGTCGGGAGACGAGGATGAACAAGGTATAGAGTGATACCGAAGATCAAACCTCGGACAAGTAAAATATCGCGTGACAAAGGGAATTGGTATCGTATGTGAATGGTTCATTCGATCACTAAAGTCATCGTTGAATATGTGGGAGCCATTATGGATCTCCAGATCCCGCTATTGGTTATTGGTCGGAATGAGTACTCAACCATGTCCGCATAGTTCACGAACCGTAGGGTGACACACTTAAAGTTGGATGTTGAAATGGTAGAACTTGAATATGGAATGGAGTTCGAATATTTGTTCGGAGTCCCGGATGAGATCCCGGACATCACGAGGAGTTCCGGAATAGTCCGGAGAATAAGATTCATATATAGGAAGTCACATTCCAAGTTTGGAAATGATCCGGTGCATTTATGGCAGGTTCTAGAAGGTTCTAGAAATGTCCGGAAGAAATCACCATGGAAAGTAGAGTCCCGGAGGGACTCCACCTTGCATGACCAGCCAACCCTAAAGGGGAGGAGTCCAAGGTGGACTCCCCTAGGGTGGCCGGCCAACCCACCTCAAGGAAAGGTGGGAGTCCCACCTTGGGTAGGACTCCCTCCTTGAGTAGGTTTCCCACATATGGGAGGTTTTAGTGTTGGGGTCTTATTCGAAGACTTGGACTAGAACTCTTGGTGCTTCCACCTATATAATGAGGGGCATAGGAGAGGGGGCTGACCACTTCAAGCCTCAGCCTTGGCCGCACCCCTTAGAGGGCCGGCGCCCAACTCCCCTCTCTCCCCAAACCCTAGCGGTCTCTCTCCTCCACCACATCCCGCACGCTTAAGCGAAGCTCCGCCGGATTTCTCCACCACCACCGACACCACGCCGTCGTGCTGTCGGATTCAAGAGGAGCTACTACTTCCGCTGCCCGCTGGAACGGGGAGGTGGACGTCGTCTTCATCAACAACCGAACGTGTGACCGAGTATGGAGGTGCTGCCCGTTCGTGGCGCCGAAAGTGATCGTGATCAAGATCTTCTACGCGCTTTTGCAAGCGGCAAGTGAACGTCTACCGCAGCAACAAGATCCTCCTCTTGTAGGCTTTGGAATCTCTTCAAGGGTTAGTCTCGTTCATCCCCTCGTTGCTCCCATCTTCTAGATTGCATCTTGGCTTGGCTTGCGTGTTCGCGATAGGAAAATTTTTGTTTTCTATGCAACGTTTTCCTACATCATTTCCCCTAAAAGCCATAGAACTCCGGACGAGATAGCCCTGTTCGTGAAGGGTTCTCCAAGATAAGTGCCGTATCCCAGTTCCGTCTTTTGCAGTGGTTACTAGGACACATAAAATGACGCCACGCGGCTCCGCTCGATTTTTTGGCTCCGTTTGCTTTGCCAATCGCGCAAAACGGGGCCGCCGGGACATGCGGTATGGCCGTACGGGCGCGCGGTTGCACCCGTCCGCCAACGCGCGAAACGGAAAACATTTAGCACATAAAATGACGCGTCCTAGACCTAAAACCATTTTTCCCTCCATTTATTGAGCGAAGGAAAGTGTCGCCCCGGCTCAAATCCGGCCGGCTTCCAGCGGATTCGACGGGGCACCGCAGAAGCGGGTGGGATTCCCGCATGGCTTCCGCGCGCATATGGCATGTGATAGGTGGTGCGTAGGAGGTATCCTACCGCTGCGCGGAGGTCCCGCGCGATACCGAAATGCGCACCATGTAGCCGCTTCCACAAAAAAGCCCTTCCGGCACCCCGAAAAGGAAAACCGTCGCCCGTGGTTCGGATTGGAAATCTGCGACCGGGGCCTTGCTTCCCATCCTAGGGCCCACGCACGTGCCAAATATGGCCTCGTTCCGACAAACTATGTGGTGAAACGGGCCGTTTCCTACTCATTTCCCCTAAAAGCCATAGAACTCCGGACGAGATAGCCCTGTTCGTGAAGGGTTCTCCAAGATAATTGCCGTATCCCGAGCTCCGTCTTTTGCAGTGGTTACTAGGACACATAAAATGACGCCACGCGGCTCCGCTCGATTTTTGGCTCCGTTTTGCTTTGCCAACCGCGCAAAACGGGGCCGCCGGACATGCGGTATGGCCGCACGGGCGCGCGGTTGCACCCGTCCGCCAACGCGCGAAACGGAAAACATTTAGCATATAAAATGACGCGTCCTAGACCTAAAACCATTTTTCCCTCCATTTATTGAGCGAAGGAAAGTGTCGCCCGGCTCAAATCCGGCCGGCTTCCAGCGGATTCGGCGGGGCACCGCAGAAGCGGGTGGGATTCCCGGATGGCTTCCGCGCACATATGGCATGTGATAGGTGGTTCGTAGGAGGTATCCTACCGCTGCGCGGAGGTCCCGCGCGATACCGAAATGCGCACCATGTAGCCGCTTCACAAAAAAAGCCCTTCCGGCACCCCGAAAATGGAAAAACCGTCGCCCGTGGTTCGGATTGGAAATCCGCGACCGGGGCCTTGCTTCCCATCCTAGGGCCCACGCACGTGCCAAATATGGCCTCGTTCCGACAAACTATGTGGTGAAACGGGCCGTTTCCTACTCATTTCCCCTAAAAGCCATAGAACTCCGGACGAGATAGCCCCGTTCGTGAAGGGTTCTCCAAGATAATTGCCGTATCCCGGCTCCGTCTTTTGCGGTGGTTACTAGGACACATAAAATGACGCCACGCGGCTCCGCTCGATTTTTTTTGGCTCCGTTTGCTTTGCCAACCGCGCAAAACGGGGCCGCCGGGACATGCGGTATGGCCGCACGGCGCGCGGTTGCACCCGTCCGCCAACGCGCGAAACGGAAAACATTTAGCACATAAAATGACGCGTCCTAGACCTAAAACCATTTTTCCCTCCATTTATTGAGCGAAGGAAAGTGTCGCCCCGCTCAAATCCGGTCGGCTTCCGACGGATTCGGCGGGGCACCGCAGAAGCGGGTGGGATTCCCGCATGGCTTCCGCGCGCATATGGCATGTGATAGGTGGTGCGTAGGAGGTATCCTACCGCTGCGCGGAGGTCCCGCGCGATACTGAAATGCGCACCATGTAGCTGCTTCACAAAAAAAGCCCTTCCGGCACCCCGAAAATGGAAAAACCATCGCCCGTGGTTCGGATTGGAAATCCGCGACCGGGGCCTTGCTTCCCATCCTAGGGCCCACGCACGTGCCAAATATGGCCTCGTTCCGACAAACTATGTGGTGAAACGGGCCGTTTCCTACTCATTTCCCCTAAAAGCCATAGAACTCCGGACGAGATAGCCCTCGTTCGTGAAGTGTTCTCCAAGATAATTGCCGTATCCCAGTTCCGTCTTTTGCGGTGGTTACTAGGACACATAAAATGACGCCACGCGGCTCCGCTCGATTTTTTGGCTCCGTTTGCTTTGCCAACCGCGCAAAACGGGGCCGCCGGGACATGCGGTATGGCCGCACGGGCGCGCGGTTGCACCCGTCCGCCAACGCGCGAAACGGAAAACATTTAGCACATAAAATGACGCGTCCTAGACCTAAAACCATTTTTCCCTCCATTTATTGAGCGAAGGAAAGTGTCGCACCGGCTCAAATCCGGTCGGCTTCCGGCCGGATTCGGCGGGGCACCGCAGAAGCGGGTGGGATTCCCGCATGGCTTCCGCGCGCATATGTCATGTGATAGGTGGTGCGTAGGAGGTATCCTACCGCTGCGCGGAGGTCCCGCGCGATACCGAAATGCGCACCATGTAGCCGCTTCACAAAAAAAAGCCCTTCCGGCACCCCGAAAATGGAAAAACCGTCGCCTGTGGTTCGGATTGGAAATCCGCGACCGAGGCCTTGCTTCCCATCCTAGGGCCCACGCACGTGCCAAATATGGCCTCGTTCCGACAAACTATGTGGTGAAACGGGCCGTTTCCTACTCATTTCCCCTAAAAGCCATAGAACTCCGGACGAGATAGCCCTGTTCGTGAAGGGTTCTCCAAGATAATTGCCGTATTCCGGCTCCGTCTTTTGCAGTGGTTACTAGGACACATAAAATGACGCCACGCGGCTCCGCTCGATTTTTTGGCTCCGTTTGCTTTGCCAACTGCGCAAAACGGGGCCGCCGGGACATGCGGTATGGCCGTACCGGGAGCGCGGTTGCACCCGTCCGCCAACGCGCGAAACGGAAAACATTTAGCATATAAAATGACGCGTCCTAGACCTAAAACCATTTTTCCCTCCATTTATTGAGCGAAGGAAAGTGTCGCCCCAGTTCAAATCCGGTCGGCTTCCGACGGATTCGGCGGGGCACCGCAGAAGCGGGTGGGATTCCCGGATGGCTTCCGCGCACATATGGCATGTGATAGGTGGTGCGTAGGAGGTATCCTACCTCTGCGCGGAGGTCCCGCGCGATACCGAAATGCGCACCATGTAGTCGCTTCACAAAAAAAAGCCCTTCCGGCACCCCGAAAATGGAAAAACCGTCGCCCGTGGTTCGGATTGGAAATCCGCGACCGGGGCCTTGCTTCCCATCCTAGGGCCCACGCACGTGCCAAATATATCCTCGTTCCGACAAACTATGTGGTGAAACGGGCCGTTTCCTACTCATTTCCCCTAAAAGCCATAGAACTCCGGACGAGATAGCCCTGTTCGTGAAGGGTTCTCCAAGATAATTACCGTATCCCGGCTCCGTCTTTTGCAGTGGTTACTAGGACACATAAAATGATGCCACGCGGCTCCGCTCGATTTTTTGGCTCCGTTTGCTTTGCCAACTGCGCAAAACGGGGCCGCCGGGATATGCGGTATGGCCGTACCGGGCGCGCGGTTGCACCCGTCCGCCAACGCGCGAAACGGAAAACATTTAGCACATAAAATGACGTGTCCTAGACCTAAAACCATATTTCCCTCCATTTATTGAGCGAAGGAAAGTGTCGCCCCAGTTCAAATCCGGTCAGTTTCCAGCGGATTCGGCGGGGCACCGCAGGAAGCGGGTGGGATTCCCAGATGGCTTCCGCGCGCATATGGCATGTGATAGGTGGTGCGTAGGAGGTATCATACCGCTGCGCGGAGGTCCCGCGCGATACTGAAATGCGCACCATGTAGCTGCTTCACAAAAAAAGCCCTTCCGGCACCCCGAAAATGGAAAAACCGTCGCCCGTGGTTCGGATTGGAAATCCGCGACCGGGGCCTTGCTTCCCATCCTAGGGCCCACGCACGTGCCAAATATGGCCTCGTTCCAACAAACTATGTGGTGAAACGGGCCGTTTCCTACTCATTTCCCCTAAAAGCCATAGAACTCCGGACGAGATAGCCCTGTTCGTGAAGGGTTCTCCAAGATAATTGCCGTATCCCAGTTCCGTCTTTTGCGGTGGTTACTAGGACACATAAAATGACGCCACGCGGCTCCGCTCGATTTTTTGGCTCCGTTTGCTTTGCCAACTCGCGCAAAACGGGGCCGCCGGGACATGCGGTATGGCCGTACCGGGCGCGCGGTTGCACCCGTCCGCCAACGCGCGAAACGGAAAACATTTAGCACATAAAATGATGCGTCCTAGACCTAAAACCATTTTTCCCTCCATTTATTGAGCGAAGGAAAGTGTCGCCCCAGTTCAAATCCGGTCAGTTTCCAGCGGATTCGGCGGGGCACCGCAGGAAGCGGGTGGGATTCCCAGATGGCTTCCGCGCGCATATGGCATGTGATAGGTGGTGCGTAGGAGGTATCCTACCGCTGCGCGGAGGTCCCGTGCGATACTGAAATGCGCACCATGTAGCTGCTTCACAAAAAAAGCCCTTCCGGCACCCCGAAAATGGAAAAACCGTCGCCCGTGGTTCGGATTGGAAATCCGTGACCGGGGCCTTGCTTCCCATCCTAGGGCCCACGCACGTGCCAAATATGGCCTCGTTCCAACAAACTATGTGGTGAAACGGGCCGTTTCCTACTCATTTCCCCTAAAAGCCATAGAACTCCGGACGAGATAGCCCTGTTCATGAAGGGTTCTCCAAGATAATTGCCGTATCCCAGTTCCGTCTTTTGCAGTGGTTACTAGGACACATAAAATGACGCCACGCGGCTCCGCTCGATTTTCCAACGCTCCACTGATCTGTATCTTCGGAAACCCTAGGGCGGGGACCCCGCAGATCTACCCCTATAGCTTTCTCCGTGTGACGGTGTAACAATGGATTTTTTTATTTGCTTCGGTTTGTTTAGGACATATGTACATGGGAAACCATAGGTTGGGCTTACTTTACCATAAAATAGGCTCCATTTTAGCCGTACCGGGAGTTTGCACATACGGATCCCGGATTTTCACCAAGTGCTGGCCTATGTCTCGCGAAAATCGTCAACGCCGGGTACATGCAAGGTTAGCCAAACCCTACATCACACTTGTGCACATATGCTACGGACATATGCAAGTTTTTAAGCGGTTCCGACGCTCCGCTGATCCGTATCTTCGGAAACCCTAGGGCGGGGACCCCGCAGATCTACCCCTATAGCTTTCTCCGTGTGACGGTGTAACAATGGATTTTTTTATTTGCTTTGGTTTGTTTAGGACATATGTACATGGGAAACCATAGGTTGGGCTTACTTTACCATAAAATAGGCTCCATTTTAGCCGTACCGAGAGTTTGCACATACGGATCCCGGATTTTCACCAAGTGCCGGCCTATGTCCGCGAAAATCGTCAACGCCGGGTACATGCAAGGTTAGCCAAACCCTACATCACACTTGTGCACATATGCTACGGACATATGCAAGTTTTTAAGCGGTTCCGACGCTCCGCTGATCTGTATCTTCGGAAACCCTAGGGCGGGGACCCCGCAGATCTACCCCTATAGCTTTCTCCGTGTGACGATGTAACAATGGATTTTTTTATTTGCTTTGGTTTGTTTAGGACATATGTACATGGGAAACCATATGTTGGGCTTACTTTACCATAAAATAGGCTCCATTTTAGCCGTACCAGGAGTTTGCACATACAGATCCTGGATTTTCACCAAGTGCTGGCCTATGTCTGCGAAAATCGTCAACGCCGGGTACATGCAAGGTTAGCCAAACCCTACATCACACTTGTGCACATATGCTACGGACATATGCAAGTTTTTAAGCGGTTCCGACGCTCCGCTGATCTGTATCTTCGGAAACCCTAGGGCGGGGACCCCGCAGATCTACCCCTATAGCTTTCTCCGTGTGACGGTGTAACAATGGATTGTTTTATTTGCTTTGGTTTGTTTAGGACATATGTACATGGGAAACCATAGGTTGGGCTTACTTTACCATAAAATAGGCTCCATTTTAGCCGTACTCAGGAGTTTGCACATACAGATCCCGGATTTTCACCAAGTGCTGGCCTATGTCCGCGAAAATCGTCAACGCCGGGTACATGCAAGGTTAGCCAAACCCTACATCACACTTGTGCACATATGCTACAGACATATGCAAGTTTTTAAGCGGTTCCGACGCTCCGCTGATCTGTATCTTCGGAAACCCTAGGGCGGGGACCCCGCAGATCTACCCCTATAGTTTTCTCCGTGTGACGGTGTAATAATGGATTTTTTTATTTGCTTTGGTTTGTTTAGGACATATGTACATGGGAAACCATAGGTTGGGCTTACTTTACCATAAAATAGGCTCCATTTTAGCCGTACCAGGAGTTTGCACATACAGCATCCCGGATTTTCACCAAGTGCTGGCCTATGTCTGCGAAAATCGTCAACGCCGGGTACATGCAAGGTTAGCCAAACCCTACATCACACTTGTGCACATATGCTACGGACATATGCAAGTTTTTAAGCGGTTCCGACGCTCCGCCGATCCGTATCTTCGGAAACCCTAGGGCGGGGACCCCGCAGATCTACCCCTATAGCTTTCTCCGTGTGACGGTGTAACAATGGATTTTTTTATTTGCTTTGGTTTGTTTAGGACATATGTACATGGGAAACCATAGGTTGGGCTTACTTTACCATAAAATAGGCTCCATTTTAGCCGTACCGGGAGTTTGCACATACAGCATCCCGGATTTTCACCAAGTGCTGGCCTATGTCTCGCGAAAATCGTCAACGCCGGGTACATGCAAAGTTAGCCAAACCCTACATCACACTTGTGCACATATGCTACGGACATATGCAAGTTTTTAAGCGGTTCCGACGCTCCGCTGATCTGTATCTTCGGAAACCCTAGGGCGGGGACCCCGCAGATCTACCCCTATAGCTTTCTCCGTGTGACGATGTAACAATGGATTTTTTTATTTGCTTTGGTTTGTTTAGGACATACTAGTACAAATGCCCGTGCGTTGCTACGGGTCCTCGAATTTTATTTCTCTCAATACACATATATAATTCGCAACTCACTATGAAAATTAAAAACAAATCAGAGATATCATAATCTACTATATCATGATAATACCGAACACAATAAAAGGACACCATTGTTGTGCATCTGGTTCCAAGTTTTAGATTTTTTTACTCTTCCGCGGTAAGTCTCACACATGTGTTCAGGACCGTTATAACTGTCAACTCAACAACATCTCCTTTTAGATGTATTATTGTCTCACAAAACGTGGGTGCTACAAACACGTGTATTACGGAAGGAATACTTTTTCTGATTAGTCCAAACAACATTTTGATATTCATAAATATCCGGAGACAACCCTAGATCGTAGCCTTCTGTGTCAAACATGTAAAAAGGGCTTAGAAAATATTCAATGATGTCCGGGGTAAAAAAAAAAACTCCACCGATAGGCCGGTGGTATGGATGGTAAAAAAATTTAGGCAACTTCCTTAAACCTCTTCAGCACATGCAAGCCAAAGAAAAATTAAGTGAAACATGGTTGCGATCAAAGCACAATAGCACATCTTTACAAACATCTTTTCAATCCACAAACTCAACAAATTAGATCTATAAAACATGCACTTCTCTGCCAAATAAGATTAAGCAATGATTATGCCATAATACATTATATATTTATGCAAATATACATTTAACCATACATGAAGTAATGCCAAGATCGAATTCTGCCAACATGACAATTGTTAAGGTTATAGCAAAATTTTGATTTAGAATGCAACTCTGCAATTTGTAAATTTCTGTAAATTAGCGATACTTAATACATATCAGATGGAGTAGTAACGATTAAGATGTTTTGGCACCCAGTAGAATATGCTCTTGATTTTTAAATGAATTTTAAACATATTTTAAAATGTTAAATATCTGACCGAAAATATGCCGCGTACATCTCCATGTTCTATGGTATCACCGAGTTTTTTCAACAAAACCAATGTCTTATATGTCTTGTGTAAAAGACATAAAATTTGATGCTAAAAAGCTTTTCACGACATATTTTTTATGTGTTTTGCACATAACACAAAAAGGTCAGATTTTCACGAAAATTGACTTGCATAGGGAATATCGACATGTCCGTAGTGTAAGCTAATCTTTACCAACAGCCTACATCCTGCAAATGGTAATATACATCACGTGGAATCATTCTGTCCGTAATGAAAGTATCCTGTAAATGGTAATATACAGACCTTCAATTTGTACATAGCAGTTTAAGATATTGGTTTTGGAATCCTGCAAAGGATCTTACCACCACAATTGATCTACCCTGCTACTCGTCGCCGGCCGCCGCGCGCATCAGGTGTTCCCTTCCTCCACATCTCGTGTGTTTGCTGCAAACTTGCGGTACATGGTATTGTGTGTGTTTTCTGCTACTACTTCTCCTTAAGCTTGCAGAAATTACACAAGATCATGCTCATGATTGTGTGTCCGTATGGTTCCGTATGGCCGCCGTGCTGCATCAGGTGTTCCCTTCCTCACAGCTCGCTTAGCACTTTTTTGAACCTTGACCACAATGGCTGCTTTTGATCTTCAATTGGGAGGTTACCACGATAAATGCATGTTACCCACAGGAAGATCTAGCCATTTGTGTATTTGGCAACAATGACACATGAATAATCTTAGGATAGGGTAGAAAAGAAAGATCTGCATACCAGTTTGCAGCAGCCTGGAAGAATTCAACTTCTGATCGTTCTGAATGATGTATACTACTGGTGTTTAAAAAAAGCAAAGAACAATCAAACCCTTACACAGTACACGATTTGTGGACTTTGAAAACCCTTGATAGGCCAAGTTTGTCTTTGAAATTTATTAAAATCTTAAAAACGAGATAGAAAACAATCGAGCTTCTAGATACAAGTACAGATCCCAATATGAGACTTGGACCTGATTTTGCATCCTCTCCCTCCAATTTTGGCTCCAGTTCTGAATGTCTAGTCCTCTATTTCAGCATAATAAAGCTATTCGCTAGTACACGTTTTTTCATCCCTTTACATGCCATTGACAGAGAAGGTACATGACAACGAAGTAGCAGACAATGAAACTCGATGGAAAATTGCAAGACCAAAGAAACTGGAGTTAAAGCTCACCGGACCATGGAAACTAACTAACAACAATTTTGACAACCGAAACTCTACAAAAATTAACACAAGCAAACCACATAATATTTGTCGCTTTAGCAAACTTCGGGTGCCATATTTTTCCCAATGCGATATGTGTATTCCATTGCAATAAGAAAAAAAGTCCATAAATTTCTTGAACACGGTAACGTGTTCGAATTGATTTGAAGATTAACTATATTGCAGGTCCACAAAATTAATGTGCATGATTTCATACAATACTAAAACAGAGAGACTATTTTATTACCATCTGAACAAAAAAATTGGTAAAAAATGATATTAATATTTAAGCAGCATAGCTCCCCCACCCATATCCATAAAAAATGATATTCCATTTTCTCTTCTCAATAATGTCAGGCTAAAACCAATAAACCTCGAGGATGTGTAAATTTGAAGGTAACAGGCTTGTTGATAATCATTAACATATATCTAATTTTCTCTAACAATTCAAGAGAATGTCCTTTTGCGAGGAAACAAAGAACAAATGTAAAAGTATTGTTATAGATCGAAAAGGAAGATAGTCATAGCCGTGCTTTGTGTTCGTGTAATACACATGATTCATAGAAAGACATACTGACTTCAGATGCTCAAACTCTACCCAAGTTAATTTTACACTCGAAGAATAAGAAGACAGATTTAGCTTCAAAAATTAGCTCACATTCTACTGTTCAGCTACTCTTTAGGTCATTCTATCTCAGGCCTTTGCTACAGTTGTCATATTTGAGCAGTGTGCTTGAAGATCTTTGGTGTAGCATGCTGCACCAACCATGCTTTTTTTTAACAAACAGAGCTTCTACAATTAATCATGACGGGAGGCGGGAGTTAGAGGGGTGAGCTACAAGAGGGTTGTCGTCGTGTGTTCTGAGTGACTAAGTAACTACTTCTAAGTCGACGATAAGAACCCTTTGATCTGACCATTAATATTTGTGCAATTACGTAAGTGCTGGATTATAACTATTTCTATGTGAACTGCCAAATAGTCACTCTCTATGAAAAAACACTATACTTTTCAAGGCATGTGCAAAAGGTTGTATCCTGCAATATAGAAAGGAGAAATGGCACGGCAGTAGGGATGTGACGATATCATCTCCTATTAAGGGTTAGGTTGTCAACTTAACAAAAATGAACTGGCAAACTGGAGAAACAAACTGGAGTCAGCATCATATCGAGCGTTTCTTAGCAATGATCCACAATCAGGACGAGGATGCAGGATATTACCAATAGAGCATGTTCCAGACCATCGCCCAAAGCAATCAGAAAAACGTCATACGTAATTCAAGTTTAGATCACCTGTTAGTAGCGTCCTTGAGCTCAGTTGTGGCCTCCTTGGCCTCCTCCTACGACGAGGGTGCGAGCACCAGTCTCGGCCTATGGGCCACCACGTCTTCCGCATCGGAGACACCGCGCCCAACTTGTCCGTGAACCCCAGTCATCCACCTACGCCCACTGTGATCCGGCAGGCGCGACCGCCTGGGATCTCGCCGGCCGTGGATATCGGCGGGGGCGCCGCAAAAGCTTCCTCTGGCTGGCATCCGCCGCTGCAGAGTCCCCCGGAAGATGAAGAGGGGAATTCGGATCGGGGCCTCCATGCCATGATCTCGTGCACCTATGCCCATATCCAGACCTCCATTCCCCGAGCCGCGCCTCCGCGATGTTGTTCTTGTTCGTGTTCTGGGGAGTACATCGGGCCTCCATGCCCCTGACTCCCTGAGACGTGCGGTGGAGGACGGGGACAATGGAAGGGGAGGCGATGACAGTCGGATCAATACGGTGTATACCAGATCCGTTCAGTGGAGACGGCGACGACTGGCGTGAGGAGGCGCTGGAGGATGTGGGAGGGGCATCGGATGGGCAACACGAGGAGAGGCTGGATGCGGAGGAGAAAGTGTATGGTGAGGTGAGGGACGACGATGAAAAGTTAGACGAAACGCAGCCTGAAATCATGGAGTCTCCTGGAAATACGTTATCGAGTTTTCCTTTTGTACGTGATCTTTCCTTTTGTATGTGATTTGGTGCGTTGATGAGTTCATGTGTGAAATCCCAGAAATCGTGGAGTCGAAAAATGTATATGATTTGGTGGGAGGGCATAATAGTCTTATTAAAAATATGATTGACGAAAGCTACGACCGGAGGAAACAGAACAAGTTCCTCCTTTTTATATAGTAGAGATGTACATGGGAAACCATAGGTTGGGCTTACTTTACCATAAAATAGGCTCCATTTTAGCCGTACTAGGAGTTTGCACATACAGATCCTGGATTTTCACCAAGTGCTGGCCTATGTCTGCGAAAATCGTCAACGCCGGGTACATGCAAGGTTAGCCAAACCCTACATCACACTTGTGCACATATGCTACGGACATATGCAAGTTTTTAAGCGGTTCCGACGCTCCGCTGATCCGTATCTTCGGAAACCCTAGGGCGGGGACCCCGCAGATCTACCCCTATAGCTTTCTCCGTGTGACGGTGTAACAATGGATTTTTTTATTTGCTTTGGTTTGTTTAGGACATATGTACATGGGAAACCATAGGTTGGGCTTACTTTACCATAAAATAGGCTCCATTTTAGCCGTACCAGGAGTTTGCACATACAGATCCTGGATTTTCACCAAGTGCTGGCCTATGTCTGCGAAAATCGTCAACGCCGGGTACATGCAAAGTTAGCCAAACCCTACATCACACTTGTGCACATATGCTACGGACATATGCAAGTTTTTAAGCGGTTCCGACGCTCCGCTGATCCGTATCTTCGGAAACCCTAGGGCGGGGACCCCGCAGATCTACCCCTATAGCTTTCTCCGTGTGACGATGTAACAATGGATTTTTTTATTTGCTTTGGTTTGTTTAGGACATATGTACATGGGAAACCATAGGTTGGGCTTACTTTACCATAAAATAGGCTCCATTTTAGCCGTACCAGGAGTTTGCACATACGGATCCCGGATTTTCACCAAGTGCTGGCCTATGTCTGCGAAAATCGTCAACGCCGGGTACATGCAAGGTTAGCCAAACCCTACATCACACTTGTGCACATATGCTACGGACATATGCAAGTTTTTAAGCGGTTCCGACGCTCCGCTGATCTGTATCTTCGGAAACCCTAGGGCGGGGACCCCGCAGATCTACCCCTATAGCTTTCTCCGTGTGACGATGTAACAATGGATTTTTTTATTTGCTTTGGTTTGTTTAGGACATATGTACATGGGAAACCATAGGTTGGGCTTACTTTACCATAAAATAGGCTCCATTTTAGCCGTACCAGGAGTTTGCACATACGGATCCCGGATTTTCACCAAGTGTCTGGCCTATGTCCGCGAAAATCGTCAACGCCGGGTACATGCAAGGTTAGCCAAACCCTACATCACACTTGTGCACATATGCTACGGACATATGCAAGTTTTTAAGCGGTTCCGACGCTCCGCTGATCCGTATCTTCGGAAACCCTAGGGCGGGGACCCCGCGGATCTACCCCTATAGCTTTCTCCGTGTGACGATGTAACAATGGATTTTTTTATTTGCTTTGGTTTGTTTAGGACATATGTACATGGGAAACCATATGTTGGGCTTACTTTACCATAAAATAGGCTCCATTTTAGCCGTACCAGGAGTTTGCACATACAGATCCCGGATTTTCACCAAGTGCCGGCCTATGTCTGCGAAAATCGTCAACGCCGGGTACATGCAAGGTTAGCCAAACCCTACATCACACTTGTGCACATATGCTACGGACATATGCAAGTTTTTAAGCGGTTCCGACGCTCCGCTGATCTGTATCTTCGGAAACCCTAGGGCGGGGACCCCGCAGATCTACCCCTATAGCTTTCTCCGTGTGACGGTGTAACAATGGATTTTTTTATTTGCTTTGGTTTGTTTAGGACATATGTACATGGGAAACCATAGGTTGGGCTTACTTTACCATAAAATAGGCTCCATTTTAGCCGTACCAGGAGTTTGCACATACAAATCCTGGATTTTCACCAAGTGCTGGCCTATGTCTGCGAAAATCGTCAACGCCGGGTACATGCAAGGTTAGCCAAACCCTACATCACACTTGTGCACATATGCTACAGACATATGCAAGTTTTTAAGCGGTTCCGACGCTCCGCTGATCTGTATCTTCGGAAACCCTAGGGCGGGGACCCCGCAGATCTACCCCTATAGTTTTCTCCGTGTGACGGTGTAATAATGGATTTTTTTATTTGCTTTGGTTTGTTTAGGACATATGTACATGGGAAACCATAGGTTGGGCTTACTTTACCATAAAATAGGCTCCATTTTATCCGTACCAGGAGTTTGCACATACGGATCCCGGATTTTCACCAAGTGCTGGCCTATGTCCGCGAAAATCGTCAACGCCGGGTACATGCAAGGTTAGCCAAACCCTACATCACACTTGTGCACATATGCTACGGACATATGCAAGTTTTTAAGCGGTTCCGACGCTCCGCTGATCTGTATCTTCGGAAACCCTAGGGCGGGGACCCCGCAGATCTACCCCTATAGCTTTCTCCGTGTGACGGTGTAACAATGGATTTTTTTATTTGCTTTGGTTTTTTTAGGACATATGTACATGGGAAACCATAGGTTGGGCTTACTTTACCATAAAATAGGCTCCATTTTAGCCGTACCAGGAGTTTGCACATACGGATCCCGGATTTTCACCAAGTGCTGGCCTATGTCTCGCGAAAATCGTCAACGCCGGGTACATGCAAAGTTAGCCAAACCCTACATCACACTTGTGCACATATGCTACGGACATATGCAAGTTTTTAAGCGGTTCCGACGCTCCGCCGATCCGTATCTTCGGAAACCCTAGGGCGGGGACCCCGCAGATCTACCCCTATAGCTTTCTCCGTGTGACGATGTAACAATGGATTTTTTTATTTGCTTTGGTTTGTTTAGGACATATGTACATGGGAAACCATAGGTTGGGCTTACTTTACCATAAAATAGGCTCCATTTTAGCCGTACCGGGAGTTTGCACATACGGATCCCGGATTTTCACCAAGTGCTGGCCTATGTGCGAAAATCGTCAACGCCGGGTACATGCAAGGTTAGCCAAACCCTACATCACACTTGTGCACATATGCTACGGACATATGCAAGTTTTTAAGCGGTTCCGACGCTCCGCTGATCTGTATCTTCGGAAACCCTAGGGCGGGGACCCCGCAGATCTACCCCTATAGCTTTCTCCGTGTGACGGTGTAACAATGGATTTTTTTATTTGCTTTGGTTTGTTTAGGACATATGTACATGGGAAACCATAGGTTGGGCTTACTTTACCATAAAATAGGCTCCATTTTAGCCGTACTCAGGAGTTTGCACATACGGATCCCGGATTTTCACCAAGTGCTGGCCTATGTCTGCGAAAATCGTCAACGCCGGGTACATGCAAAGTTAGCCAAACCCTACATCACACTTGTGCACATATGCTACGGACATATGCAAGTTTTTAAGCGGTTCCGACGCTCCGCTGATCTGTATCTTCGGAAACCCTAGGGCGGGGACCCCGCAGATCTACCCCTATAGCTTTCTCCGTGTGACGATGTAACAATGGATTTTTTTATTTGCTTTGGTTTGTTTAGGACATATGTACATGGGAAACCATAGGTTGGGCTTACTTTACCATAAAATAGGCTCCATTTTAGCCGTACCAGGAGTTTGCACATACGGATCCCGGATTTTCACCAAGTGCTGGCCTATGTCCGCGAAAATCGTCAACGCCGGGTACATGCAAGGTTAGCCAAACCCTACATCACACTTGTGCACATATGCTACGGACATATGCAAGTTTTTAAGCGGTTCCGACGCTCCGCCGATCCGTATCTTCGGAAACCCTAGGGCGGGGACCCCGCAGATCTACCCCTATAGCTTTCTCCGTGTGACGATGTAACAATGGATTTTTTTATTTGCTTTGGTTTGTTTAGGACATATGTACATGGGAAACCATAGGTTGGGCTTACTTTACCATAAAATAGGCTCCATTTTAGCCGTACCAGGAGTTTGCACATACGGATCCCGGATTTTCACCAAGTGCTGGCCTATGTCTCGCGAAAATCGTCAACGCCGGGTACATGCAAGGTTAGCAAAACCCTACATCACACTTGTGCACATATGCTACGGACATATGCAAGTTTTTAAGCGGTTCCGACGCTCCGCCGATCCGTATCTTCGGAAACCCTAGGGCGGGGACCCCGCAGATCTACCCCTATAGCTTTCTCCGTGTGACGGTGTAACAATGGATTTTTTTATTTGCTTTGGTTTGTTTAGGACATATGTACATGGGAAACCATAGGTTGGGCTTACTTTACCATAAAATAGGCTCCATTTTAGCCGTACCAGGAGTTTGCACATACAGATCCTGGATTTTCACCAAGTGCTGGCCTATGTCTGCGAAAATCGTCAACGCCGGGTACATGCAAGGTTAGCCAAACCCTACATCACACTTGTGCACATATGCTACGGACATATGCAAGTTTTTAAGCGGTTCCGACGCTCCGCTGATCTGTATCTTCGGAAACCCTAGGGCGGGGACCCCGCAGATCTACCCCTATAGCTTTCTCCGTGTGACGGTGTAACAATGGATTTTTTTTATTTGCTTTGGTTTGTTTAGGACATATGTACATGGGAAACCATAGGTTGGGCTTACCAGGAGTTTCCACATACAGATCCTGGATTTTACCCGTACAGTCTATAATCTGCCTGAGTTTTGGGACCATTCCCACCCTCCGATGCTCGATTTCTGATGACACACAATAATGATACACTTAAGAACTTGAGACCCACACACGTTACAAAGCACTTAAATAACTAGACCCACACACAAACCAAAACACTTAAAGAACTAGACCACACACAAACCAAAGCACTTAAAGAACTACACCCACACACGAAGCAAAGCACTTAAAAACTACACTACTAACACACAAACCAAAACACTTAAAAAACTAAACCCACACACGAACAAAGCACTTAACACCGGGTCGACACATGACCCGTTAGACACACGGACTCGACACACACACATACTAATCAGTTCTCGAAATCTTCGTCCTCGCTAGGGGTGTCCTCTCGAAGCGGTACTTGAGAGGTACGAAAACCACCGTTCATCATTTTCCCCCATGTCGACGCCTCTCCTTTGGCGTACTCCGCGTCATATTCGGCCCTCCTCTCGCCGCTTTCCCGCCCTCCTCTCTCTCCCGTACGCCTGCTTCTCCTTCCGGAATGCGCGCGTGGCCGCGACGTCTCCGGGATGGTCTCCGCGCCACCGTGCCATGAACTGCTCGTCCGCCTCGGTGGTATCAATCCGCCGCTGGCCATCTCCGAACCGCTGCGCTTCACCCTCCGAGCGAAGTAGCGGCTCGCAGAGAGACTCTCGGCTTCCGTCGGAGACCCGACCTCCGGGAAGTTCAATTCGTGGCGCGACCGGCCAAACCTCCAAGCCGCAACGTCGTATGCGCGGGCAGCAGCCTCCTTCGTGTAGAAGGTGCCGAGCCACACACGCACACCACCGGCGGAGATTTCGGACGCGAAATGGCCCGCAGCCCGCTGGCGAACGCCGATGAAGCCCGTGTTGCTACGGCGACGAGGAGCCATCTCGACGGCAGCTGAGCTCAGAGGATTCTGTGGTGTTTTTTGGATGAGAGAGTTGATGAGGAGAGAAATGTTGCTGGTGATGTTAGTGTTGAGAAGACATGGCTACATATAGGACGACGAGGGCTGAAACGGCGGGAATAATTGGCGGGAGAGAATGGGCGCGAGAAGAATGGCGGGAGGGAAGGAGCGGGGAAAAATGGCGGGAACCTGTGCCGATGGCCTGGCCGTCGGCCTACATAGGAAGTGGCGCGAAAAGAATGGCGCGAATAAGGGCGGGAAGAAGGAAAATTTGGCGGGGAAGCCGTGCCGACGGCCCGGCCGTCGGCCCACATCACGCCGTTTGCCACCCGCCGACGCCGTTGTCGGTGGCTGTCCGTGGCCCCACCATCTGTCCATGTGCCGACGGCTAGGCTACGTGCCGGCCGGCACAAACCCAGCTCCGTGCCGACGGCGGCCGTCGGCTCGGTGGTTCCGTGCCGACGGCCAGGCTGTGCCGACGGCTACTTTGCTGGGCTGACGGCGAGCGAGGCTGTGCCGACGGCGACCTTCGGCACAAATTCTGGCCGTCGGCACGTCGGCGGGTTCCCGTAGTGTGTGTCGGGGAAATATTCCTAGCTTAGAACGAAGTATGAAGCGTCCCCACGGGCACAAGATGGCTTCACTAAAAATTAGAAGGACCATGCGCTGGTAAGGTGAACTTAATAATATTCCTCTATTTCAGGAGTTTGTTGACAACTCACCACCAACGGTTCAAGATGAGTTGACAAAATCAACTCCAAGGCGAGGAAGCAAGGCCGAAGGCGAGTCCCCAACACAGTGGGGGGCTAACGATGAGGGAGTGCCCAACAAGGTAGGCCCAAGGAAGCTGGTCATCGCACAAGACCGGGGTGGCCTGATCCAGTCGCCACCTCGTTGGACCTACTGAATGAGGCCCAAGGTGACATGAAGGCTCGGCCAATCCGTCCAAGACCATTGTGGAGCACAAGTAAAGGAAATAACGGTGGTAGTCGACTAGAGTTTTAGATGACTTCATTATACTATGTAAAAGGTTTGCTCAAATTGCCTATATAAAGCTTGACCAGGATAGCATAGAGGGGAATCCATTCGTCCTCGTAACCTCCACAGCTGGCATAGCTTCCATAGCCATCATATACGCCGCTAACAACACTATGAACATATAGGCATCAATATAATCAAGCAGGAGTAGGACTTTACCTCCACCGAGAGGGGCTAAACCTAGGTACATCGTCTCGTGTGCCAATCTCGTCCATGTGCTCCAGTGTCATCATGGTCAACCATCTCCGAAGCTACCCCCGGTAGCATATTTTTCAACAATGTCACGACACACAAGTTTTTAGCTTTCACGCCAATTCCGTTTCGCAAAGTTGTCTTTAGTGAGGATTGTACCTCGACGAAGATACCATGCAAAAAACCTTAGTTTTAAGTAAAATCTTCATCCTCCATATCTCTTTGTTATTATCAACTGGCACGTCTGGGTGGATTAATCCATTGTACGTAGAGTCTATAGAGAATTTACCACTCTCATGTAAATTCCAATGAAACTTGTCAAACCATTGCGTCAATTGGACTAAAGCCAGATGTTGTAGCAAAGAATTCCATGATGCTAGCATGGGACCAACGATATATCTTCTGGACATCGCATTTGGTGGTGAGGTTTTCAACACCTTAGCGAGCGTACCGCTTTTGTGACACACAATATTAGACAAAGATGGATATTTTTCTCAGAGTGTGGTCTTACCTAGTCGTTTATCCTCTCAGAACCATATTTTCAAGTCATCCTTAATTGAGAATGTACCATATGGGAAAATAATTTCTTTATTGCCATTAGTCAACCCAGAAATGCGAGTCACATGGTTTCCAATAAACCTGTGAGAATACACAAGAGCATATGTACTTTCTCTTTAGGAGAGTTTACCACACCCCAAGTTCGGTAAGAAGGTTGAAAAATAGAAGGGCTATTATCTTGACCTCAAGGTCATGAATCCCCAATTCTCCTTGATCTTTTGGGCGGTAAACTAAATTCCACCTAGTTAGTTGATATTTATTTTTCTCAGTATCTACTTTTCATAATCTTGATCAGAAATAATTCAATCTTTACAAGACTCCTTTGGGTAGCTGGAAGAAAGGTGGACATGGTACATGAGATCCTTGAATTTCAAAGCATTTCAAAATTCGTATTTCAAAGTTTCGGAAAAAGTTAAAATAAGTCATGCGTGTACATATTGTCTTGATATTTGTGCAAAAACTTAAGGAAAAATATGATTGTATGTAGCCTCTATAAAAGGGAGAAGATGGAACTTTATAGTTTTTGCAAATTAAAAATCTAGGTCATTTGTATTGTTCCTTCAACAGTTTGCCTGGTTCCACATTTACATAATTTTGTATTTTAGTTTAAACTTTACTTCGATATATATACCTATATACATTCTCTACACGCATAATTAATGCCTTTTTTTTTATTTTTTAATACCTTCTCTTGTGATTTTACTATTTACCACACGCAGTCTTCTCTCCCTAAACGTTTTGACAAGTGCAACGAAAGAGACTCTTCTCATCCAAAGTATGTAGCTAGCCTCTACATTGTAGTAGTTGTAAATGTAGTTCAGTTATATCATCCTCTCCTGATCTCGTGGTAACAATGGATACGATGAAGGCAACACGCCTGACTAGCAGGATCTAGACATGAATGACAACGATGGATCTAGACATGAATGACAACGATGTGTGTCATGGCGTGATGCAGAATCTAGATATGACCGTCCTAATCAAATTGATATACGATTAGGAACTGCCAAATCGACCCCTACAGAGTTCTAGGTAAATGGATGTACCACTAGGTCAGCCACTAGAGTAGAAGAATGTCGTTCACCTTCACCATGGCAGACAATGGAGAGTGCTCAGAGTCGGAGAAGGAGGATATCAACCTCTGACTTCACTGCACACGGCTACGTGGGTCTGTGCCAAAGGCCAAGAAGACAAGCTACTCCTCTAGATGACGATGAGGGCACAATGATGGAGTACAATGAATCTACCGGACTGGTAGATTTGATGGCCGTGTCAAAATGGGGGAAGTGGGGATTTTGGGTGGAAACTAATGGAGGAGGTAATCGAAAGTGGGAGGTGACCCCAGCTTTGCCGCGCAACACCACCGAAATTTCACCTCTGTCGTCCATATTGTGCCGAGCTCCCGCGCACATGACTTTGTCGATTTTCGTCGTGTTCAGGCACGACCCTGAAAAAACTGCCCATTCAAACGTTTCTTCCAGGCCTGCCTCGGAACTGCTTTGACACCCGTGTTGACCACAATGTAGAATCTAAACAACCGTTTTTTTTTTGTTTCCACCGGACCTGTCCGAGTAGCATGCGAGCTACTACCTCCATCCCAAGGCTTAAGGCCTATATTTTTTTTCAGAAAGTCAAACTATGTTAAGTTTGACTAAGTTTTTATCAAAAATCAGATTTGTAGTACTTTGTATTTTGCTTGCCTCACACGTATAAAATCAGATTCAATAGTCATCACGGCGCTGTATGGCGCCATTACTCTACCTACCCGTTGATTTACACTTCTCGATCGACCGGAGCTCGATCGTACCAGGTTTTCCGTCTTCTAAACAGCTAGAATGTGCACTAGGAAATGACCTTATACCCACCGCAATAACTTACCGTCTCTCTCAAGCTAATGACACATGCAGTCCACATTTGGTGAGATTTTTTGCAGTCACATTTAGTGAGATTAGTCACCGCCCGACCATACATAAGCGTACACGGATGGATAGGTCGGTACGCGCTACAAGCCATATTCGATGGAACTACTCTTTCCACTTTTATGGTAACTGGTAAGGGTACAATATCTTCCGCGCCATGGGGCCAAAGCGTAACCACAGGTGATAGATACCAGAAGCTAGGTAGTAGTGGATACAAACTTAATTGTACAAAAAAAAAGAGCTTACCAACGCACAAAAGCACATGATACTAAATAGTACAGTATATGCTGTCAGGATTAGCCGTTACAGCCTTACAGGATCATTTCGATGGATTGCTTCATGGTTGTACAAAGGGGAGACATCTAGTGCCACTATATCCTTCCTTTCATGTCAAATAGGATATGTGGCTCTGTCGCTCAACCACTTCGTCCTGTAATTATCAGCAGTACTTTTTCTTCCCTTCCCAGTTTCTGTTTCTGTCTCTCTAAGCGCTTACTAATCCAAGCTAGCTGATCCGTTAATGGAAACATATGTTTGCTGGAATTTTTGTTATGATACCTAAATCTGTTCATAGCTCGTACTAGGGAGTTAAACCTTCTTCCATACAAACAAGGACCACATTAAGCCAAGGGAGACCGATGACCTGTCGGGACCTACCACGCCAGCAATTTTGTTTCACCCCTATTTGTAACTTAGATCATCGATGCGTCTTACGGGAGGTTTATACGAAAGAGGTATATACATAGGCTGAAATGTGGCTATCACTTGTGTCTCAGAAACTTGTTAAGGTATTAATGGTTTAAGAGGTTCTGAAAAGATACTAGACTATCACCACAATGATGTAAGAATGTAAGATGACCCAACACAGGCGATTGTGAAAATAATAACTTAATGTGCCCTGGGCAAAAGGAATGTTCGTTGCCTCTTAACACAGTTTGCATATGCGTAGGTGCTCTTTACTTGGAGTACTTCAAGACTTTCCATGAAAACAAGTCCTACACATTAGTTCAGTGTTGGAGGGAGCTCAACAAATCTTTCAAGTGGAAAGTTGGTATGCGGCATACAAAAAGAGTCTCACGGATGGTAGGTGAAATGCAACTTCCGTCATTGATCTCGAAGAGGTAGGCCCAAACAATGGTGCCCTTCCATCTCGACCAAAGGGCCAAAAGGACACCAAGGCTAGCCTCAAGCATGATGCTTTTGCACTTCATTACGTGAGACCTTGAAGGATTTGGTTGCTAAGAAGGAGGAGACACTTGCCAAGAGGGATGAGAAGTGACGCCATGAGAAAGAGACCACATGTGCTACCTTCATGGAACTCCAAAAGAGAGCTCTTGAAGTTGAAGAGAGTAAGGCCAATCACTAGCCATTGAGGACGAGGCCAAATTGTTCTCGAAGGACATGGAGCCGAATCGAGCATCATGGAGTCAGAGCAAAGGGCTTGGCTTAATAAGAAGCAAGCCATCATCCGCCAGTGTGATGCATGATTGTACATATTAATCTTTTATTTACAATTAATGATCTGAATTAAGAGATTATAAAATAAATCCTAAAAGAACGAGCGAATCTTCGAGGTCTTCAAGCTCTTTCTTTTTTTGTACTTTTCTGAAGGCAGCCGCATAAAAATGACATAGATTTCAAACCAAAGACCTGCAAATGCTAAAAAGGGTCTCCGATAATTTTAATTTGAGCTGCAATACCAAGGTTGCGTGCACACGCGCAACCACTGAAGTAATTAACCAACATTGACAAGAGTACCAACAACAGTATTCTAGAAAAAGCAACTGAGTCTAGTTGAAATTGTCGGGGAGATAAAAATACGATTCACCATTGTCGAGAAATTAGCAACCAGGATAAATATTGCGAGGATAATGCTCCTCGCACAAACCATGAGAAAATATCCAAAATAGATCCGACGAAGCAAGATTTGGAGGTCCAACTTTCCAACGCCACCATTGACGCCGGGAAGAAAATCTCGTCGTCGAGCGGAGCATTGTAGGCCACTTAGTGTAGAGGATGCCATCTCCATTGATGTGGAGGCCAAAAAGAAGACGGCTAACAAATCTCTAAATTAATCTATTGAAAGCTCTATTTTTACCGTAAACTCCACTCATAGATTGGTGTTCCCACTCCTAATGATGTCACCAATGCCGACCAGAGAAGGGGTGGGGGGGGGGGGACCGACTTAAGATTGAGGCGGTGGCTGGTTTCTTGGAGAAGAGACATCGGCTAGGTTTTGAATATGAGAGAGCCAATCGAAAAAACTAATGACACAACAGGAGGTAGTGTTGTATGCTCGTCGTACATATCCATCTTTAATTTTTGTAGTCCCTATAAAATGTGTGTCCTTTTGCACCGATACTATTGCATGTGAACTATGTGATTCCTTAATTAGTGGTAATTTATTAGCACTGTATTCTTTTTTTGTGGCATCTTCTGTTCATATATTGCCATATTTGGTGAAATAGGAGAAAATAACCAAAGCAACCCCAGCAGACCAAAATGCGCTAGGCTGCTGGGTCTGTCCCCAACCTATGGACGATTTTATGTCCGAGGCCTAATTCAAACGGACCAAAAGGAATATTTTTTATGTCCAAAATAGATCGATCCTTGGACAAGCCCTTAGATCATCTTCATCGGCGGCCCCAATAGCGATCCCAATAGCCGTTTGAGAGTGCAGCATTTTTTGGGCCACACCGACACGCCCCAGTATTGCGCCGAAACCATTCGAAGCCCAATACAATAACCGGCAACCCTGTGCCGACCCCTTTGTGGGGTGCGCCGAACGGGCGTGCCTGCATCACGCACCATGTTGGATGGAAGCCCTCGGCCCGCTTGACAGCCGCTGAATGAGAGGCCAAACACGCGTCGACGGACTACAGCGGTTCCACTTTCGAGGGTGTCGGAGATTAATGGCGCCACCACCCACCTACCTTCGCTACCTCCAGCCACACAAATAAATGGCCTAGCCATGCGTGCCGGCCTTAATGCACGCCGTCACCAGTACGGCCTGCCTTCGGAAATAAAATGGGGTGCCCGGGCACTGGCTCCTCCTCACACAAACCGTAGGGCCACCTTCCACCTTCTCCCCCAAGCGATCGATGGCAGGTTCTAGAGGACGATGTGGCTGACACGGCCGACGAGGCCGCCGTGGCAGGGGCCATGGTGCGTGTTGTATTGTGATCCAAATTCATATACTAAAGGGAGGCTAACTCACCACCTGTTTTGCAGCAAACAAATGGTTCCATTGCTGTTGATAGACCGAGGCGTAACAAAGGTCCACATCCTTGTTTAATTGAAGAATGTAATCTTGTTCATCATGCTTTGAGTTGTGCTGAACAGGTGGAGCATGATACTGAACCTGCTACATATACTGAGGCCGTTGCATCCGTTGACCGCGTGAAGTGGATTTCTGCTATGCAAGAGGAGATGCAATCGCTTGACAAGAATGGCACATGGGATGTTGTGCCCTTGCCTAAACAAAAGAAGGTTGTCCGCTGTAAGTGGATATTCAAAAGAAAAGAAGGATTGTCTCCTAATGAGCCTCCGAGGTTTAAGGCAAGGTTAGTAGCAAAAGGTTTCAGCCAAATTCCAGGTATTGACTATAATGATGTATTCTCTCCGGTTGTGAAGCATAGTTCCATTCGTGCATTCTTTGGTATTGTGTCTATGCATGATCTTGAGCTTGAGCAGTTAGATGTGAAGACTGCTTTTCTGCATGGAGAGCTTGAGGAGGAGATATACATGGACCAGCCTGAAGGTTTGTTGTGCCTGGAAAGGAGGATCTTGTTTGCAAGTTGAAGAGGTCCCTTTATGGTTTGAAACAGTCTCCAAGACAGTGGTACAAAAGGTTTGATTCATTTATGCTTGCACATGAGTTTAAGAGATCTAAGTATGATAGTTGTGTTTATATCAAGTTTGTTAATGGATCACCAATATACTTGCCGTTATATGTTGATGATATGTTGATTGCTGCCAAGAGCAAGAAAGAGATCACTACTTTAAAGTCACTGTTAAGTAGTGAGTTTGAGATGAAGGATCTTGGTGCTGCTAAGAAAATACTAGGTATGGAAATTACAAGAGACAGAAAATCTAGTGTGTTATTTCTTAGTCAGCAAAATTACATTCAGAAAGTTCTTCATCGTTTTAATATGCATGATGCAAAGTCTGTTAGTACACCAATTGCTTCTCACTTCAAATTGTCAGCATTGCAATGTCCTAGTACTGATGAAGATATTGAGTACATGTCTCGAGTTCCATATTCTAGTGCTGTTGGTTCCTTGATGTATGCCATGGTTTGTTCTCGTCCTGATTTATCATATGCTATGAGTTTGGTCAGTCGATACCTGGCCGATCCTGGTAAAGAACATTGGAAAGCTGTTCAGTGGATTTTCAGGTACCTTCGTGGCACATCCAAAGCTTGCTTGAAGTTTGGCAAGACCGGGAGGGACTCGTAGGCTATGTGGATTCAGATTTTGCTGCCGATTTGGATAAGAGAAGATCCCTCACAGGTTATGTATTCACTGTTGGTGGATGTGTTGTGAGTTGGAAGGCAACGTTACAAGCTGTTGTTGCCCAATCTACAACCGAAGCAGAATATATAGCAATTAATGAAGCTTGCAGAGAGTCTGTTTGGTTGAAAGGTTTGTATATGCTGAGCTTTGTGGAGATGATTCTTGCATTAACTTGTTTTCTGACAGTCAAAGTGCAATATACCTTACTAAAGATCAAATGTTCCATGAGAGGACAAAGCACATTGATATCAAGTACCATTATGTGCGCGACATTGTTGCTCAAGGTAAACTGAAGGTATGCAAGATAAGTACTCATGATAATCCTGCTGATATGATGACAAAGCCAGTTCCTGTTTCCAAGTTTGAGCTTTGCTCGAGCTTGGTTGGTATAACTGTTTAGCCCAAGTGGCTGTTGGCGCCAGCAAGTGTTTTTCCTTTGTTGTTCAGGAGATTGTTGAAGTTCATGCTACAAGATGGAATTTGTCTCAAGGTGGAGTTTGTTGTATTGTGATCCAAATTCATATACTAAAGGGTGGCTAACTTCTGACGAGCGGAGCGAGGCCCGTTGCCGGAGGCTTGGGCCGAAGCGTAGCGGAGTCAGAAGTTAGCCCATACGTCGTGCCCAACAGGGACGCCTGCGGGGGGTGCGGGGGGCGGCAGGCCCCCGCGGTACGGTACAGATCGTTGGCACCGCCTATATATACATCTTGTAAGCCGCCGGTTAGGGTTTATAAGATTATAAGATAACCCACGGCGTTTGTAAACACCTCCCGATATAGTGAAGTTTTGCTGGCTGGCGCCCGTGGTTTTTCCCCCTTCTGTGTTGGAAGGGGTTTTCCACGTTAAATCTTGTGTCCCCTGCGTGTGTTCTTGTTTCGTTCTTCGTTATTTACTTATCGCTTTTATAACAGTGCGGGATACCGACCGCCTAAACCCAGGATCCCTAAATTGGGGAGCAGGTGCCGATACCCCAATAGCGCACTACCGGTGTATTTGCCGACGCCTATTTAAAAAAAGCGCCAGTGAAGATGCTCTTAACCTCGCTAACAGAAAATTTAGAGCAGAGCTCGTAACCTAGCATTTATATTGGCGGAGATGACCGTCTACCGACCGCATTAACTACCTTTTTGCCTGCATATATCGTCGTTTCTGTCAAGCTAACGACCTCTTGCATCCACATGGCATTTGTGCAAAGTCATCGCGCAGTCCCGCTAGGAGCCATGCGTTCGATGGTGGAACTACTCTTTCCACGGGTTCTCTCTTCTCTGGTAAGCGTACGCCATACGGGGACACTGTCCAAAGCATACGACGGCCAAAGGTCGTCGATACATAGCTACAGCCATTGCAAAAGACCAACTTTTACAAAAGCTAGGATGTCATAAAGAATATAACAAAATGATCCAGAGCATAAAAGCGGCATTGTACTACCGTTTCCACGCATGCATGGTCATATGCTGACACGGGAGAATTACTAGTTAGTAGTTAGGGGTTCAATTCGTAGACGCCTTTCTCAGCTTCAAGATTCCAAAATTCTTTTCTTCGTGGAGAAACAAACCATAGGTGTACTAGTTTAAGCTATCCTATTTGGTCACTCAGTGCAGATTTCTAATCAATCGTCTTTCATTTTTTGATGTTTTGTCTAGCTATGTCTGATGACACAATCATCAAGGAGGGTTATTAAGTACATAGTCATGATGACATGATCTTTTGAAGAAACAATTTGATTGCGCTAATTAGCAGTACGTGAAAGCCAGGACCTTTTGACGCCAATTAAGGCTTCACCTGAACTTTACAGAAATCTGTTTAACAGGAAATATACAAAAAGAAATGGACCATTTGTGAAAAAATAAGCATCTACAACAACGATCCCAAATATTATAGTAGAGCCACTGGGGCGCCCGCTAAAAAATGGGATCCCACTAGTGCTCACAAATCAATGTTGGCAGCGCTCGCTTCGCTCAAAACTTTGTCTAGTGTTAAGCTTCATGCACTAGCCACTTGAATCAAAAGTCCGAACTGATGGAAAGGGCTAGGCAATCCACATATACATTTCACAACACCCCCACTCGCGTGTGACGGGAGAAGAGAAAGTCAACACGTGAAAGAAGAAGAGCACACCGAAACAAGGCATCAGCGGTGGCTAAAGAGGGGGAAAACAGCAATTTTTAGGCTTAATTGCGAAAACCATGTGAAAGCCAGGATTTGAACTCAAGACCTGGGGCTCTGATACCATGTTAAGCTTCATGCACTAACCACTTGAACCAAAAGTCCGAACTGATGAAAAGGGCTAGGCAATCTACTTGTACACGTCAACACCCCCTCACAGGGAGACGAGAAGACAAGTCAACACGTGTAGAGAGGCAAAGAGGCAGCACCGGGACCACACACCACACGGCAAGAGGCTGCGGGGGAATTTAGAATAAATTGTGAAAGTCAGGATTTGAACTCGAGACCTGGAGCTCTGATACCATGTTAAGCTTCATGCACTAGCCACTTGAACCAAAAGTCCGAACTGATGGAAAGGGCTAGGCAATCCACATATACATTTCACAACATCTAGCACTTACTTCCACGCCGTACCCGTGCCATGTCGAATACCGACACATAGGTACCACATGATAGCGACCCAACCATTCTCCATGCCCTACTTCTCCTCTCATGGCCTCTCCCTTGTTAGATCTTTGTTTTTACGTGTCAATAGGATTGTAGGAAGGATGTCAAGAGTGTATTTGGTGTACTTCAAACTCGTTTTGATATAGGTTGATACCCTGCTCTCACATAATCGACATGTCAGATGTGTGAGGTCATGAATTATTGTGCCATCATGCACAACATGAGTGAGCGCTCTGATCATTTGTATGATCACCAATGCCCTCTTTGCAAAAGTTGATCACCATGTGCCGTCCGAGTTTGGAGCTTTTTCTTGCCATGCATCAAGAAATCCGTGAGGAACACTTCATCGTCGACTGCAAGATGATCTAGTGAAGCATTTGTGGGTGAGGCAAGAAAATGGCGCCTGATGACTCTTGATCTAGTTGAACTTCTTGAATTTCAATTTATTTAAATTGGTGTATGAATACGTTTTTTTTTGTTTGAATAATTTTATACATTTATTCAATTACTGTGAAACTATAATTTTTCTGTTTAAAACTCCGCAATATGGTTGCATTTTGATTGATATTTGAAAAAAAATCAATTGTGATGGCCTATTGAGGGGTGCGGTTGTGGCAATCAGTCCCCGATAAGGCACTAGCGTTTACACTGACCCCAAATGAACTTATCCAGTGATGGACACCATTTTGGGAGAGCTGGTGGAGATACTCTAAGAGTATCTTTAGCAGATACTGCATACCGTGGAACCACAAAACGTGTATGCGATAAATTGCAAAGCAGTTTTGCTGGAAAAAAGTGTCATGACACAATAGACCTCGCATAATTGTACAACATAAACGAACATTTGGTTTTGCGGTACCTGTTTTGTCGTATATTCTTCCGTACATTTAACTAAACCTAAAGGCGTACATGTCTCCACTACAATTCGATAGATAATAAAGTAGAAAGTAGTAGATTTCAAACTAGTCTGATTTCATTGATATCTATTAGCATTGTGGCCATTGACGAAGATGCAAATTCTGCCTGTCGGACCCTCATGTTGCATGATCCCAATGCTCGTGAGCTCCCAATACTGTCTTGAAATATCGTCCATTTCACTCGGATCATGAACATGATGTGGTCCTTTAAGTTGTGCACAGGTTTCTCCAAAAGCCATAGCGTGTACTCTACGTAAATGTTCTCCTTTTTGGGTTTCATCAACATCTCTGCCATATCTTCTATAGTCATGCTACAAGAGGACGTGGGCATAGCCTAGTGGTTGGGGTCGTAGTGGCGCACCCCAACGACCAGAGTTCGAATCCTGTTAGGAACGAATTTCTGGAATTCTCACGCCGAGGTCCCGCTTCTACTATATCATTTAGTGACTAGTTCCTCCTAGCACTAATTCATTTTTTTTATAGTCATGCTACAAACAAAAGAAAATTGAGAAACCCTAAATCTATGTGGCGTATTGGCAAGGCTAGATTGGAGGGGGTGCAGAGTAGATGGCCGGAGGCACGTCCACGAGGCGAGATTGGGGATGTATGGTTCCTCTTTGCGGCGGCGCAAACCCTCCGATTGTCGATGCGACCTCTCCATGAGGAGGCGGAACCGTGCTTCCCTGGGGTGGCACGTAGAGTGCGTGTTGTGGCGGCGTGGACCCTCCGTGAGTTGGCGGAGGCGCGGAGCGAGACTGGAGCAGCACGGGATCGGAACTGATGGTCATCGGGTAAGTAAACCCCAATGTCGACTGATTGGCGGCGTGGAAAGGGCAGGGGTGGCGGTGGCTACTAGATCGATGGTGGCGGAGGCGCAAGAGAGAGGGTGCGGAACTAAAATGTGCCTCCCACCACTCGCTAGGAGATTGTGCGGTAAACTTAATATGTACCCCTTGAAACCGAGTATCTGCAGGTTTTGGAGGCGCGGACGAGGTTTACCAAAAAAACATCCGAGTCGGCATTTTTCGGCAAAAACCTGGCAATCTACAGTTATTTTGCGGATCCATGCGTTTTACGAGCACCGCTAGAGATGCTCTAATAGAGGGATAGAAGAACAACGGGCATCCGTTAGGGTGCCTAGGGTTTGCGCGCACCACGGTCTTAATTCCGCCGAGAGGCCTCGGCTCAGGAACTAGGTCGCATTTCTTTCAGCTTTGCATCACTTTCATTCTTGGATATCTAGGAATCTAGGATAGTACTACGCAGATTTACAGTTCATCATGGCCATTATCACCTAAACTAACTCTTAATTAATTGCCAACCCCAACCACAACACACACCGACACACGTAGGAGTACTACTCTTCAGCCTCAAGCCAAACCAACATCCATCTAAAGACCCAATATATACAGACACACATGACACATCCCCTCACTCGCAAGCCCCCATCAATTTGCATACGTGTTTTGGCGCTCTCTCACACACAGACACAGTTTGGCTGCGAACTCTGTCCGCGATGAGCTCGAGTAAGCTTGAAGGCGGGAAGCTGCTGAGCTCCAGGATCCTGTCGTTGAGGGATAGCTCCAGCAACACCGTCGCCAACGCCTCCTTCAGGGTCTACTACAGCGTCGGCGCCGGCACCGTGCCCTTCGTCTGGGAGACCAAGCCCGGAACCCCAAAGAGCACCGTCATCCCCGCCGCCACCGACTACGACGCGCCACCCCCGCCGATCATCTCGCCGCCGCCGTCCTACCTGTCCAGAACAAGGAAGACGTACACGAGGAGAGCGCCATCCGCTTCCCGGTCTTCGCGGTGGGGATGGATGACCAGCTGGCTCGACATCAGGAGGTGGATGTCGCCGCCCAAAGGCGTCTGGCACGCGCCGGACGGCGCCGCCGATGAGGTGGAACGGCAGCGGCGGCCCCGGCGAGACGCGCCCATCTTCCTCTGCAGCTGCGCTTCTGATCAGCCAGGCAGGCATGGATAGGTCGGTGGATAACGCCGGTGTGCACTTGCGTCCATGGAAGGATTGGTCGGTCGATTTGCTGTGTTGCACTTCCGGCGGTGTTGATGACGTATAGATAATATTTAAGACTTTTAGAAAGCTATATAATCTGGCTTTACAATAGCTCGCGTGGTGTTTTTGCTGGACTTTGATCAAGTTTTAGGTAGGACTTTGTTTCTTTCCCGTCGGTCTGATGATAGATTTGTTGTTGCAGTGTTAATTTGGCTATTTGGAGATGATGAATAATTGGGTACCCGTGATGTGACTGCCTGAGAGTGCGTTATGGCCTCTGTTTTTCTCATGATCTTGGAACGAACCGCTGGTGACATATAACTTGTAAAACAGTGACTTGTAGTTATTGTCATGATAAGTAGTATCTCTTACCTGTTTTGAGTTTTGACCTTTTTATGTGAAATTTTAGTCCTTGCAATATATCACATGGTTGAGAGAGCATATATAATGTTACACTACCAAAAAATTGTAAAAATAAAACCTGAGAAACTGTACCTATCCTTAATTCACATGTGAAACCTGTGCTGGAATTTTAATGTTTCAGTTGGATTGGTCCCCTTTTCAGTGTACAGATTTTGCTTTGCATGGATGATGTGTGCCATACTGGGGTGTTTGATTTCTTATTATTGTGATAGCAATGATATGCATGGTTGTGTTTAGCGAGGTTCTGTAGCTACATAAAAAAAAAACTGGAGTCAATTTTCAGAACCCGATCGTGTATGTTCTCGAAGTCCCCACCTTGTCCTGCAATGTATTCAAACTTCGTAAATTGACGTCACACTAGAGCCAAGTACTAAAACTTACCTATAAACTTTGAAGAAAACATCAGAAGTTTTGAAATGTAAAACGTGCTCTCTTATTTTCCTTGTTTTTGGAAAACAAAGCAAATGGTCATATTATATGACCAAAAATTATATGGGTGAGTTTCAACTCAACATCTACATGTGGTTTTTTCAAGATTTTACAAAACTTATGGTTGGACTTTTGGCTAAGATCCCAATTGTCCGTAAAACTAATAAGAACGAATGATAGTTTACTTGTCCTCACCTTTTTTGGTGCCAGAATTGATAACCTGAGAAACAGAGAATTGTGTACCTACCCTAGGCATGTGTTGTCTGTGCTGGAACGTTAATGTTTGAGTTGGATTGTTCCCCTTTTCAGTATTCATGTCATATTATGATCCAAATTCAATAAGAAGGATAACGACGGAGCGAAGCGAGGATCGTCATCACCGTCTATATATACATGTCGTAAGCCGCCGGTTAGGGTTTATCAGATTATAAGATAACCCGCAGTGTTTGTAAACACTTTCCGATATAGTGAAGTTTTAATGGGCTGGTACCCGTGATTTTTATCTCTCTTTGTTGGAGATGGTTTTCCACGTTAAAATCGTGTGTCTCTGCTGTGATTTCCTTTTCGTTCTTCATTATTTGCTTGTTGCATTTATAACAGTTCAAATTTTGCTTTGCATGAATGATTTGTGCCATAGTGGGGTGTTTGATAACTATTGCGATAGGAATGATATGCATGATTTGTGTTGGTGAGGTTCTTCTATAGATACATAGGAAAATAAGTGGAGTCGATTTTCAGAACCCAATCGCATATGTTCTCGAAGTCTCCACCTTATATTGCAACGTACCCGAACTTCGTAAATTAACGTCACCCCAAACGCAAATGATAAACTTACCTTTTTTAAAAAAAATCATCATAAGTTTCGAAATGTTAAAACATGCTATATTACTTTTCTTGTTTTGGGGAAACAAAGAAATTTGCTGTATTACATTGCCAAAGTTTACATGGGTGAGTTTCAACTGACCATCCAAGTGCTTGCTTTTTGAAGATTTTACAGAAGTTACAAATGTGTTTTTGGCTAAGATGTCTATAGTTTGTGAAACTAAAAAGAACACAACGATACTTTATTTTTCCTCACCCTTTTTTGTGCCAGAATTGATAATACTTTTCACGTGCTAGATGATCCTAGAACATAAATAGATTACTAACAACAAATATATTTAAAAAATATATGCACCCTTTTATTCAGACTATTTTAGAACCTTGATAGTGGTTTCCTTTTATGAAACTGATAAGGATCAACGTGATCCAATACGGATTTTGGCCCAATCTTTCATGGCGATCGATAAAATAGAGCAAGATAGCAAACAAGAGAATCCAATCTGAAATAGATCAACTGATTCCTCTTCAATTCCCCACGTTAGAACTGACCTAAATCAATTCCCACGCATGGTACAACATCAGATCTTGAAGATCAGCAAGCAAACAGACCGATATGCGCCTCCAAGCATTGGGACTTTTCTGGTTTATACTCTATCTCCAAAATAACAAGTCTAGGGATACAAGGCGGCTGCCATAATCCTTTATAGGGTGACTCCAAACGCTACTTTGGCTGGGACAGGCCCCACGCCAACTTAAGGTCCAAATGGCTGAACTAAAATGTATTTGGACAAGCCCAAATACCAACTCACAAAAATAAGCGCAAACTAAAAAGTAAAAAACATGACATAGTGAAATAAACATATAACACCTAACCATCTTTGTTCGCAACTCCATGGCCAAAACGAAGCATCATTGGCGGTGTCCGAAAGTTGGGCTTCACCTCATCTTCAGGAGGCACTTCAACGCAAAATGATCCAAACTTCAGAATATATGGAGGTGGTGTAATAGATGGAGTAATCAATACCCTCCCCTCATCATCCTCCCCAACTTGAGAGGAAACCGTCCTCGGTTTCGGCTTAGTGTCTTGGACCTTCATCTTCACAGCAAATGCATCCACTTTGATATCCTTGTCAAACATAGGGTGCAGCACATGATGCTTCCCTTTATGCCACAAGGAATAAACATTGGATCTTCCTTCATTAGTGGAACCCTTATCAAATTGCCATGGTCGTCCTAGCAGCACATG
Source organism: Lolium rigidum (assembly GCF_022539505.1). Classification (NCBI taxonomy): domain Eukaryota; kingdom Viridiplantae; phylum Streptophyta; class Magnoliopsida; order Poales; family Poaceae; genus Lolium; species Lolium rigidum. The sequence continues at coordinate 206,017,882 of NC_061514.1, forward strand.
ACATGCATCCATAGGCAAAACATCGCAGATTACCGTGTCCTCATAATTACCTACTGAAAATTTTAGGCGCACCTTATGTGTAACTTTCAGCTTCCCTGAATTATACAACCACTCAACACAATGTGGCTGCGGGTGCTTCCATGTAGGCAATGAAAGAGAGTCCACCAAACGCTTGCTAACAATATTGGTGTAGCTACCACCATCAGTAATCAGCCTGCAAGCGGTGTTCTTGACTGTGCATTGGATCTGAAATATATTCCAGCGCTGCCCTTGTCCTTCTATGCGATCTGCCATAACACGCTGCACCATCAAGTTAGTGCAATTAGGGGCAACATCATCAAGATATACATCGAAGTTGTTATGTTCCTCAGACTCCTCACTAGATGGATCAATCTTCTCGTCGTCACTAGCAGAAATATAGCCATCTTGTGTGAGTGATACGTCTCCGACGTATCGATAATTTCTTATGTTCTATGCCATATTATTGATGATACCTACATGTTTTATGCACACTTTATGTCATATTCGTGCATTTTCTGGAACTAACCTATTAACAAGATGCCGAAGTGCCAGTTCCCGTTTTCTCGCTGTTTTTGGTTTCAGAAATCCTAGTAACGAAATATTCTCGGAATTGGACGAAACAAAGACCCAGGGGCCTATTTTTCCACGGAGCTTCCGTAAGACCGAAGAACATACGAAGTGGGGCCACGAGGTGGCGACACCACAAGGCGGCGCGGCCAAGGGGGGCCCGCGCCGCCTATGGTGTGGCCCCTCGTCGGGCCCCGACTCTGCCCTTCCGCCTACTTAAAGCCTTCGTCGCGAAACCCCTGATGCGAAGAACCACGATACGGAAAACCTTCCAGAGCCGCCGCCATCGCGAAGCCAAGATCTGGGGGACAGGAGTCTCTGTTCCGGCACCCTGCCGGAGCGGGGAAGTGCCCCCGGAAGGCTTCTCCATTGACACCGCTGCCATCTCCACCGCCATCTTGATCACCGCTGCTGCTCCCATGAAGAGGGAGTAGTTCTCCATCGAGGCTCGGGGCTGTACCGGTAGCTATGTGGTTCATCTCTCTCCTATGTGCTTCAATACAATAATCTCATGAGCTGCCTTACATGATTGAGATTCATATGATGATGCTTGTAATCTAGATGTCATTATGCTAGTCAAGTGAGTTTTACTTATGTGATCTCCGGAGACTCCTTGTCCCACGTGTGTAAAGGTGACAGTGTGTGCACCGTGTGGGTCTCTTAGGCTATATTTCACAGAATACTTATTCATTGTTGAATGGCATAGTGAGGTGCTTATTTATATCTCTTTATGATTGCAATGTGTTTGTATCACAATTTATCTATGTGCTACTCTAGCAATGTTATTAAAGTAGTTTTATTCCTCCTGCACGTGTGCAAAGGTGACAGATGTGTGCACCGTGTTAGTACTTGGTTTATGCTATGATCATGATCTCTTGTAGATTGCGAAGTTAACTATTGCTATGATAATATTGATGTGATCTATTCCTCCTACATATGCATGAAGGTGACGAGTGTGCATGCTATGCTAGTACTTGGTTTAGTCTTTTGATCTATCTTACACTAAAGGTTACTAAAATATGAGCATTATTGTGGAGCTTGTTAACTCCGGCATTGAGGGTTCGTGTAATCCTACGCAATGTGTTCATCATCCAACAAAAGTGTAGAGTATGCATTTATCTATTCCGTTATGTGATCAATGTTGAGAGTGTCCACTAGTGAAAGTCTAATCCCTAGGCCTTGTTCCTAAATATCGCTATCGCTGCTTGTTTACTTGTTTTCACTGCGTTACTATCGCTGCGTTACTGTCGCTGCGTTACTACTGCTGCGTTACTACTGCTTGTTTACTGTCCTGGGCAAAGCACTTTTCTGGCGCCGTTGCTACTACTTATTCATACCACCTGTATTTCACTATCTCTTCGCCGAACTAGTGCACCTATTAGGTGTGTTGGGGACACAAGAGACTTCTTGCTTTGTGGTTGCAGGGTTGCATGAGAGGGATATCTTTGACCTCTTCCTCCCTGAGTTCGATAAACCTTGGGTAATCCACTTAAGGGAAACTTGCTGCTGTTCTACAAACCTCTGCTCTTGGAGGCCCAACACTGTCTACAAGAATAGAAGCTCCCGTAGACATCAGTGAGCATCACCCATTTTGCATTAGGGCAATCATGCCTCATGTGTCCTCGGCCTCCACAAGTAAAACATTGAATATTTGCGGTGGACTGTGTACTAGATGCAGCTTTGGATACTCCGGATTTCGGCGGGTCACTTTGAGAAACATGATTGGAGCGTGTAGAAGGTGCCGGCTGAACACTAGAACCAGCACCCTTGGTATGCGAATGGTGCCATGAATTTGCAGGGGCTGTAGCTTGGCGTCGTTTGGTTTGTTGCTCCGCACACTTAGCTTGGTGCACGAGATCCCGAAGATCATTATAATAAACAATCTCCACACGGTCACGCACCTCAAAATTCAGTCCATTCAAGAACCGAGACATTATGGCCTCCACATCCTCTCTCGTTCTAGTACGTATCATCAGCAACTCCATCTCTTTGTAATACTCATCCACAGATTCAATCCTTGAGTGAACTGCTGCAGTTTATTGTGCATGTATCTCTTATAGTGTTCAGGAACAAAGCGATGTCGCATAGGATCTTTCATACCTCTCCACGATGTTGGCCGAGTATGCATGCGCAAAATTTGATTTCACCAAATCAACACATAACCAGTGAATTTAACTGCAGCGAGTTGGAGTCGCATCTCCTCGGTGTAATTGTAGGAAGAAAAAATTTGATCCATCCGCATCTCCCACTCCAAATAATCCTTAGGTCCACGGTCACCGGAGAACGAAGGGATGGACAATTTGACAAGCCCAAGACCACCATCATCAAGTGGAACACGAGCAGCATGACCAAAACGATCACGATCAGGCAGCTGTTCACGGAGAGCACCAGCCGTCCGAGCAGCAAACGGTCGCTGTATATAATGAGCATCATCCTGGAGGTCTCCATCATCAACAGGTGCCAGTAGGCGACGATCATGATTATCAGCAGGGTGGCGTTGTACCACGTCACGAAGTGGTGCAGCAGGAGGGGGCTGCACTGGTGCACTGACAGGAGCATCGCCCAATGCATCAATCCGGGTAGCTAGCTGTGTAATCTACGCCGTCAATGCGGCATAGCTTTGAAGTATAAGTGCACACGTGTTATCAAAATCAGCCCGGACACTAGGAGCCAAATCTTCAGCAAAAACAGGTAGTACAAGCTCCTCTTTCTTCTCTCCAGCAGCTACGGAACTATCTCCCTGAAGGGAGTTCACCATTGCATGTCGTAGGTTGGCGACAGTACACACGAGCAGTAGCCACACGTGACGATGTAGACAGCGTTGGCTGTCAGAGCATCTCCAGCGGCGTGATGCAAACGGACGCTCAGCGACCGTTTTCGTCCGCCGTGACCGAATATGCGTCTGGGGCCTGCTCCAGCGGGCCGACGCAAAGTGACCGGGCCGTCCGCGGAGACGCAAACCTGGCCCAAATATGCGCCAGGTTTGCGTTTCCGCGGACGCTCGGCGGTCGCACGGAGCGTCCTCCATTTCTTACCCAGTCCCGCATGTCAGAGACAGCGAAATCGACCGATTTACGTCTTTTTCCCCTTCTTTGCTGCCCTAGTGCATCGCCACCACCCCAACCCCATCCCCGCCGTCCGGCCGCAGCGCCGCAGTAGCCGCCGCCGGCTGCGTTCTTGCCGCGCGGGAGAGCGGGAGCATACTCGGGCTTGGCTCCGCCGTGTACCTGTCGGCTGTTTTCGGGCGAAACGCTCCCGGTTGCGCCGCCCTTCCGCGCCACCCACGACCTGTTCGGTCAATTGCGCCGGTAGGTTTCTACTCGTGTTTTCGGCACTATTGTGCGCGGCCATTGATCCGCAGTTTGTACCCACGCAGATGGACATGTGGCAGATGTTGGACAAGTTCCGCGCGGAGATCGTCGACTCCTCTTCATGTCGACTTTTAAATGTAATAACTATGACTTTGTTGATTTCCTTATTTTGTTGTTTGGAAACTTCATAAATTGATGCAAACGCGAAAATGCGTCGGCCTGCTGGAGTCACCCCTAGGTGCAAACGGACGCGCGAACAAAAACGGTCTATCGAGCGTCTGCCGCGCGACGTAAACGGACATTTCAGACTCCGAAATGCGTCGCGACCACTGGAGATGTCCTCACGCGCACGATAATAAGCGCCGGCGCGTTCTAGACTTCTGTGAGGATCGCCTGCACGAGAGTTTGCTCGTTGTTGCTTATACTGACGCGTCCAGGAGTCCACGTAAACCACGTCGACAGAAATCCAGGAACACACGCACTCAAGATTCAAGAAGACCAGTTCAGTCTGAACTTCTCCAATTCTTATTCCTTGGACGTGAAGACCAGCTAATGAAGGATAGAGAAAACAAAGTCTGATCCAATGTGTGCTGAACCACGAAAAATCTCACGTATACCAATGATCTTGCATTTCCTTTGCTGGTCCGCAAAATAAAACTCTGAAATATGTTACGCATGTACAACTTCTCCATGATAGCACGCAGACGAACGGATCTATACCAGTGTCTTTGGCTTAATGGCCACCGGCAGAAAACTCTAGCAGATTGAAAAGCACAAAAACCTCAGCAGTAAAATCGCCGTGAGAAACCGACGAATCTGATACCAAGATGATAAGGATCAACGTGATCCAATAGGGGTTTTGGCCCAATCTTTCACGACGAGCGATAAAATAGAGCAAGATAGCAAATAAGAGAACCCAATCTAAAATAGATCAAACTGATTCCTCTTCAATTCCCCACGTTAGAACTGACCTAAATTAATTTCCACGGATGGTACAACATCAGACCTTGAAAATCAGCAAGCAAACACACCGATATGCACCCCCAAGCATTGGGACTTTTCTGGTTTATACTCTATCTCCAAAATAACAAGTCTAGGGATACAAGGCGGCTGCCATAACCCTTTATAGGGTGACTCCAAACGCTACTTTGGCTGGGACAGGCCCCACGGCAACTTAAGGCCCAAATGGCTGAACTAAAATGTATTGCCCAAATACCAACTCACAAAAATAAGCGCAAACTGAAAAGTTAAAACATGACACGCTGAAAGAAACATATAACACCTAACCATCTTTGTTCACAACTCCATGGCCAAAATGAAGCATCATTGGCGGTGTCCGAAAGTTGGGCTTCACTTCATCTTTAGGAGGCACTTCAACGCAGAATGATCCAAACTTCAGAATATATGGAGGTGGTGTAATAGATGTAGTAATCAATATCCTCCCCTCATCAGAAACTTTCCATGCACCGGCCTAAATATTTTCGTTTACACCACCTTCTAGGGGTGGATTTACTGTCCGGGAACCATGGGCATGTGCCCAGGCTCGATGCGAGACCTTCAGTAACTTCGAGAAACTAATCATATATCTGAGTTCCCGCAACATAAGAAAGTATAGCAGAGGTGAGTAAGATCAAATTTGAAGTGTTGGGTATGTATTGCCAAGGTTTATTTGTTTTCTGAATAAATGTTTATGTGTTGGGGTTGATGTGGACAAATTGGGAAAGATGAAGCGATGCCACTTGCTCCACTATAGTTACCTAGGAATATGATGTTCTTCGGTTGAACATTATCAGGATTGATGATTCGACGGCAAAGGATGAAGAATGGGTGATGCATGAGCTCAATCTTTTCTATATGTATTCATTTTCTTCTTTGCATGCATCTGATTCACAAAATACCGGGCTACTCGTTGTATTCGGCTGCACCATCTTGTTGACTTGATGGAACAACAATAAGTAAAATCTTCTATTGGGGATCCCATCGTCAGTCCCTCAACCTCAACCTCCCCCACCCCCCGCTCTTGCCTCCGTCGCCGCCAAAGGGTCGCCGGCTAAAGGTTGTGCATCGGCGGTGGGGCGCGCGCTAGGAGCAGACATGGGTGACATGCGGCACCCTCCCCACCTCTGCAACCATTGTGATGCGCGGTGGCGGTGGCCAGTGATGCAGTCACCGTAGCAAGGTGGGCGCACTGGGCACATATGTTGCGCCCGGAGTCTCGAATCCTACACCTACCAACGACGCTACCACATCATCTAGATGCCAGTACAGTGGCCCCGGACATGGGAGCGGCGACTTCCTCCTTCGGAGGTGGACGACCACGTTAGGATTTGGTGTGGGGGATCTTGAGATCCCACACCGATCTATGGCGGTGAAGATCTATTCGACGTCGAGTTTGGGGTGACGTGGAAACCGGTGACAATCGAGACTCGACCTCGGTCTTGGCAGACGATGGTGGCATCTCTTGGCGTCATTACTTGTCGAAGGCATTGTCTTTTCTTCTCTCGTCATTACACTTGGGAGATGCAGATCTTGCAGGTTGCCGCCGGATGGCATCAGGGCTAGTGGCTCAGCTTTAATAAAGAATGTCGTCCTAGGGTCCCTCTCAAGCCAAGATGAATATCTGCTTGATGTATGTATTCATTCCGCAGGTCGGAGTGTCGAGTTCTGGAAGGCTCCGTCGATGAACTCCACTGGGCAACTCATGCTTGGAGATTGCTTGATCGGATGGGATTAGGTCACGAGTAACCGTGTTTTTTCTGACCGTTTGGTTCCAGAGGAAGGGATGTGAAACTCCGCAGTCTGTTCCCATGCATTCTGGGACATGCCTTTAATTCCATGGTGAAATCGGTGGAAGAGAATGGCATGGAAGCCAAAATCTTAGGACTAGTAATGGTGGTTCGAGTCCAGGTGGCGATGAGGAATTGGCTTGCTGATTGGTGACTTGGAGAAACGACATCGACAAGTGGGGACGACAACACCGGAGAAGTTCAAAGTCTAAACTTTAGGGTGAAAACCTAAGGTTTGGCCTTAATTTGTTGTGCACTGCAATAGCCTTGTTGAAGGCGTTGTTTTTGAGAGATTGGACTTTCTCCAGGGTGAAACCTATAATCTATGATCAGGGCGACAAGGCTTGTGCATTGTTCTCTTCTTTGAAGCATCGCTTTTCAAGATGGATTTTTTTGGTGCTCTCTTGGTGGTGTTAGGTCTGCGGCTACAAGGAATAGATCATTGTTTTTTGATAAAGAGCATATATTAATATCGCGAAGATACCAATAACACCCAGCCTCTCCAACAACGTATTACCCTAGCGGCATTACGAATGCACAAACCCAAAAAAATACAATAAAAAAAAACCCGCTACAAAGATCTATTCGTTAAAGAAGCATTACTAACACCACGAAGACAGCACCAGAAGTCCAGCTTTTCTAAAACCGACGCTTCCAAGAAGGGAACATCACACAAGCATCATCGTCGCCCAATCATATATCTTAGGTTTTCACCCTGGAGAAAAGTCCTCACTCCCTAAAACAATTTCTTCAAGGTCATTGTCAGGCACAACCAATTAAGGGCAGTCCTTGTATCTTTACCCTTGAAGGTAGGACTTTGAACTTCTCATGTGTTGTCGCCCCCACATGCAAAGCCGCTGCGCTCCAAATCAACAAACCAATTACTCATCGCCGCAAAAAGTCAAATCATCATTGCTAGTCCCAACATATCGGCTTGCACAACGTTCTCCACCAGATGACTTCACCATGGGTGAGAAAGCATGCCCCAAGATGGTAAGAGCCAGCAGAGCTTCACAACGCTCCCTCTGAAACCAAAAGGTCAGAAAAACATGAGTTCGCATGACCAAATCCCATCTGATCCAGCAAAATCCAAGCATGAAGCGCCCACTAGAGTACACCGGCTGAGCCTTCCGGAACATGACACTCCCACAAGATCGATGGGCAACTGAAAGCGATTAGTTGCAAGACTAGTAGCCCCCACGCCACTAGTCACTCCTGCCAAACCGACAGTGGAGAATAAGGTGGCACGGAGCACTAACATTGGCATGGCCAAAGCCATGGTCCTCCTGCGCCGATTGGGTTCAAGTGGGCCAGATCCGGCCCAGATCGGACTGCCACCACCAAACTGCCGCTGGAGACGACGACCGCCACGTGCCACCCACACCTCAACATTGACCGCTGGAGTGCATCAGGCCGCGACCACCATGGTCATGCCACCCGGCGTCCCCAGCCTGCGTCCCACCGCCTACCGTGATGTGCCGTGGAGCCCTCTCTAGCCCTTCGTCCTTCGACGAGTTGGGTGCAACCACCAGAGTCGGTAGCAGCGGCGGCCTAAGGGGTGGGAGATGACGGGGGCTACTAGGGTTTCGAGGTTTGGGGAGGGGGTGGGGGCTCTGTCGCCACTAGGGAGGGGAGCGGCAAGGGAAGGGGGCACTTTATGTGCAATTTGCCCGAGGTAGCCGGTCAAAATAATTCTTTTTTTGGTTGTGCACATCCATAATGTTATTAGGTCATTGCGTTGTTGCGGGTGTAATTTGTATCTTCGCGATTTTAATATATTCCCTTTGTCGAAAAAAGTAAAATCTTCTATTACATAAAAATGGAAGTTCATAATTTATAACCTAATACAGTCAACCAAATTAGATTCTAATATAGAAACTGGATGCATCTATAAGAGGATTACAATCAGAAGTCAACACAGCGTATACATGGCCTATACCATGCGATACCAAATCTCAAACAAGAAACCTTTGTTGCAGTTGCAGTATAAAACTGCAAACAAGTGACTAAAATGAAAGTGGCTATACAGTTACTATACAACATCACAAGTCAAAAAGGAAAACCTCGACCTGATATTTCGGAACTTGCAGCAAGCATTTGATTAGAATGTGTCTTTTGTTCATCAGCCTCACCATGGGCTCTACTGGTTTATCTCATCCAGAATCACAACAAGAGATGTGATGAACGCGTGGTCAACGTTTGGAATTATAGTAACAGTACACGAGTCCTTCCCAAGCAGTACAAACTGACGGTTCATCTGCAGGACCAGGTGGGGTACATACCGACATTAGCTGACAATGTACAAAACTAGTTGAAATGACTTGAAACGATAGCCAGTTTACTTACTTGAGCTATCATGATGTTAGTGGTACCATGATAGAATGCACATGATCTGTTGAAGTAGCTACCCTTGATCTTGAAATCACAGACCTTCTCCGCTCTGTTAGCAGCCAAGAAGATATCCAAGCTTGCGTTCAGTTGGATCACTGAAGATCTCTTAACTGTGAAAAGCAAATTACTTCCATTTGTGCTGCCCCCTCTGAACACTTCCCAGGTACTGTGAAAGCTGAATGCCTGCCAAAGTGGAGTTCGTTGTTATACTCCTTTACTGTGAAGAGAAGGTTACAGCCTTCTCGAATGCAAACAATCAAAATATTCTTAAAAAGATGCCAAGCATGAAGATCAAATATATCGGCAAAAAGAAAAGGTGTACATAAATGAGTCATAGCTAGCAAAAGATTTAGTTAAGGCGGACTCATTTATGAACACTTCTGCTAGCTATTATTTGACACTCCGTTTATTTTAGCAACCCTTTTCAGTACATTTTTATGTTCTGACCAGTTCACGGCGGCCACAATGCTCAAGGCACGAAGTTGAAGTTTACCTTTCCTCGCATGGTTAGGAGGAGCCTCCCGTCGGCGTCCAGGACGACTCGGCGGCGTCTGCTGCTGAAGAACTCGCCCTTGACCCGCAGCACGACGGCGCCGCTCGCGTCGGTGACGTTGTAGTCCCCGACTGAGAGGCCGAACGCCTTCTTGGTCACCGTGAGCGGCCCGACGAAAGGCTTGCAGATCTGTGGCCCCGACATCGGCAGCTTTGCCGGAGGGGCTCCGTTGCGCGCCTCCATAATTACTGGTTGGTCGATTGATTTCCGTGAGCGACGTTGGCCTTGTTTCTACGGTGCGCCACGGTGTGCCCTTATTCTGCTCCTCCTCGGTGTGCTCTTCCAAATGGGACAAGGAAGAAGAAACCGAAGGTACGAGGTACGTTAGTTTCCATGTGGCAGAGCAGAGTTAGTTGTCGGGGCTAAGGAGCCATCAACGATGCTTCAAGGCATCCGAATTTCCTGACACTTCATGTCCAGCATATCTGTAACTTAGTTTAACAGTTCATCTCCAGCAAACAATCATTTGCTACAGTAAACAATTGCAGGACAGAGATCAAACGGGAAGTGCATAAACATAATTGCACAGCATCACAATATTATACTCCGTAGCAGGGTTCAACGGTTCACTAATCTAGCTATTACATCCTCCGTCCCAAAATATAAGACGTCTAAGGATTAGCCAAAAGTCATGTTGCATTGAGATTGAAAAAAACATCAACGGCGAAAGCACTCTGCTTGACCCACACTGACATCAAAATAATTTACGGCTAGCAGGGCACGCCACCTGGTCTCTTTTGAGCCTGCAGGTCCCTCTCCTGACATCCACATACAGGTGTTTCTCGTGTGAAAAAATAATGTCCCCGAAATTCTAGCTCAATTTAACTTCGTATAGATCTCCAAAAGTGAAAAATACACAAAATAGGATTTTTTCTATTCTGCAGAGTTATAACCAAATAAAGGGGATCATTAAATCAATATAAAACATGAAGTAACATCATATATGTTAGAAATATGTGGGAATATATATGTTAATAAAGTATAAAGTTCATCTATGCATTTTACATGCATCAACATCTCCAAGCTTAACCTATGCTCGTCCTCGAGCATAAAAGTGATAAAACTAACATGAACTTTATAATTTATTATATTGCTTATATGTGATACAAAGTCTTACAAGGTTCAGTCAATAAAGAATAACAATAAGTAAATGAACTTATAAAGTGATATCTCTTACATTCTACAAAGCATGCAAATAATAAGTGGCATCGTAAACAAATAAATGAGAAATATTATAAACCATAAAGCATGCTTGGATAATTCTATAGAAATTGTTTGGAAGACTCATTGTCCTCTCTTTTGATTGTTTGACTCTCTTGACTCTTACAACAGAAAGTAAGTAGAAAATATATATGCTAGTCCGCCAACAAAATAAAAAGATAAAATAGAGCATAAAGTGAAATTTTGAGTCTGTGCAATTCATGTCAAAAGAAAAATAAGGATGGGGCTCCACATATCTCTTTGTTGTAGAGATACCCATGATTCATATGTGTTTGACATCTTATAAGTAATTGCCTCATGCCCTTGACCACTAACAAGTTATACCTTGTGCTACTTAACTTTAGATTATCATAGATCTTTCACATATTTTTTTAACCAAGAATAACACAAAGGGTACCTCCATGCCGCTTGTACAAAGAACCTAAGAAGATTTTGAGTCTCAACTTGTAGGCCATCCATACCGGGACAACATGGACAATAGTCTTCTGAGCATCCTCTCTCTCACTTTTTCTCTCTTTCTTTCTTTTCTTTCTTTTTGTCATTCTCTTTCCTTTTCCTATCTTTCTTTTTCACTCTATTTCTTTTTTCTTTCCTTTTTATTTTCTCTCTTCGTATTGAGGATGCTCGTGCTGAAACTTTTACCATGATTAGGCATGCCTTCGTTTAGTGCTGCAATGCACTTCTCTAACATATATGCATACTCTAGTCTTTATGTTGATAACCCCCTTTATTTCGCAAGAGACAACTAACAAGTAGCCGAAAAACATTATGATCAACTTAAAAGATAAGTGCAATGTTGAAAGGTGTTTCCCATGTCGAGCATGGTTCCGACCTAGCTCATTACTCATAATTTTTCAAACCCATAAATAACATAGTTGTGTTTTTCCTTCCATACCTTACCTTCCTATGAGCTTTAAATTACATAAAAAAGGATATTTTGAAGGAATTGGAGGCATAACACACATATTATACTTGGAATAGAAAGTGCTATGTGATGTTGGGCAGAGCGGACAGTTGGGAAACCCCAAGATGAAGGTATGATGAGCACAACAGCAAGTTTTCCCTCAGTAAGAAACCAAGGTGTAAAACAAAACATATAGAAATTGGTGTAAAACAAGCATGGACCATCAAAACTTATAGATACGCTTGCAATGTATCAGCATCCCCAAGCTTAACTCCTGCTCGTCCTCGAGTAGGTAAGTGATAACAAAAATAATTTTTGAGGTGACATGCAGCCAACACAATATTGATCAAGTTATTGTAAAAGCATTGTGAGATGAGATCAAAGTACTCTAAACATAGGCATGATGGATAATTCTAACAATAGAACTTAGCAACTATATTACAACATGAGAAGTAACTCAAACAAAAGATCATAAATAATAGTGCACTGAAAGCAACTTTTGTTTTTTAGCATAGAGAAAACATAGCAAAGTGGTATTTAGCTTGTCCTTCATGGAACAGGAAAACATAAATGCATAGGACACCTTTAAAGTTCAAAAGGGTGACTAGATACAAATAATTTGAGAACAAGCAATAACATAATCATGAATCAATCAATAATAAATTTGGGACTATGCACATTATACTGAGAATGACAACTATGCTCTCTTAATTGGTGCATGAATTTAGAAGATGAAGACTCAACGTAAAAATAAAAGAAAGTCCCTGCGCAGAGGGAAGCAAGATTAATCATGTGCTAGAGCTTTTTATTTTGAATAAAATAGAGGTGTTGAAAATGTATTTTGAGAGGTATGTATGTCGATGTCAACGAATGGCATCAAATGATCTATCATCATTTCATGTTTAATGGCTTCAAGAGCGGCTCCCATTGAGAGAACAATAAAGTTCCTCTTCTCCTTTGTTTGAACAAGCTAAGTTCATGATTTCTCAAGCCAATAGTGTTAGGAGATTTATTTGATTATTTGTTTATTTTATATTTAGTGGGCTGGGCACCCGCTTGCCTGCTCTTTTTGAAATATTAGGGACTAGCACATTATGCATGCTAGTCAAGGTGTGAAGCCAAAATAAACATGAAAGAGACAATAAAGTATCCAACACTTCCTCATGAGCTAAAACAGGTAATAATTTTTAAAGGTTTAAAGGTAACACACAAGCAATTTACTTTGGAGTGGCGGTGAAATACTACATATAGGTAGGTATGGTGGACACAATTGACAAACTTTGGTTTTTGGGAGTTGGATACACGAGTAGAGCTCATACTCGGTACATGTGAAGGCTAGCAAAAGACTGGGAGTGATCAACTAAGAGAGCAATAATAGCCATAATCATGCATAGCGACAAAACATTATTAATCAAAGCATAAAGTGATATTACAAGTCAAAAACTAAATGATCATAGAGGCTTGATGTGACTGGTTTGTAGTCATAACATGGTGTAAGCATGTGCCAAGTCAACCCAATTAAAGCATCAAAGGAGAATACCACAATATTATGCTTTTGTATGATGGAAACAACACATGATTCTTTCAACGACACATTAAGCACTCTCAGCTATTTGAGATAAGTCATGCTACAACAATAACTACTAAGCATATAATTAAAATAATATCTAACATGACATGCTAAAGTCTAAGCCACAGTCTAAACAATAAGCATGAAATATTTTACTCGGCTCCAACACCAATCAATTTATTTGAAAAAACTCTCATAGATAATAATCAATAAAGACAGAGAGCCAATCATACCTAACTAAATAAAACTAACAAGCTCTGAACAAAATACGAGTGGAAAACAAGAGCTAAACACAGTACTAGCAAAAGAGAACACTCGCAGAACAATAAGAGTGAAAACTAGAGTGTTCTATGCAATGAAAATGGAGTGTGTCATTCTCCAAGACAAGTATGCTGGGATCCAACCATATACTACAACAAATAAAAGAAAAGAAAAAACAAAAATAAAGACTCTCCAAGAACAACACATAGCATATGAAGCAATAAAAAATATAGCGTCTTGAAAGATGACCTGATATTTTTGTTGATGAAGAAGGGAATGCCTTAGGCATCCCCAAGCTTTGATGCTTGTACCTCTTGGATATTTCTTGGGGGGACATGGGCATTCCCAATATTGAGTTTTTGTCCATCCTTCATCTCATCACATCATTCTTCTCTCCCTACACTTGAAAACTTCCTTCATACAAAATATCACACAATTTTCATTAGGGTTCAGTTATAACATAAGTCAAACATCCATTAAAACATTAGCTACTGTATCAACTTCTTTTAAAAACTCTTTCTCTCAAAAGAACACAAAAATAAAAATAAAAAGATTAAGAGGCAAATGCAAATAGCGGCAGAAATCTGTCAAAATAGAACAGCAGGTACAGATCGATTTTTCGAAAATCTTCTGTTGCTCAAATCGAAAAGTTCAAACTAATGAAAGTTAGATAATAACCCGGGACATATTATCAAAAATTATCAGATCAATCCGACGTTCTGGCTGAGAATACTAATTTGTTTGGTGGCAGACACGAATCTGTTTCAGGACATCAACTTCTCCAAATATTACCTTCTTCCTATTAGAGGCTATTCTTGGCGCAAAAACGAAATAAAAAGGATAAGGAGAGTTTATTACAGCGGTAACAACTTCAAAGACTCAATAAAAGAAAAATTACAAAAATAAAACATGGGTTATCTCCCAAGAGTGCTTTTCTTTAACGCCTTTCAGCTAGGCGCAGAAAGTCCGAATCAAGTATTTTCAAGTGAATAAGCATCAACATCATAATTTGTACTAATAATAGAATCAAAAGATAACTTATTTCTCTTTCTAGGGAATTTTTCCATAGCTTTCTTGAGTGGGAATTGATATCTAATAATCCGATCTCTCATATCAATAGCAGCACCAACAGTTCTAAGAAAAGGTCTTCCCAAAACAATAGAAGAAGAAGCATTGTATTCAATATCCAAAACAACAAAATCAACAAGGAAAAAGTTATTATTAATCATAATAAAAACATCATTAAGTCTCCGCAAAGGTTTCTTCTTAGCAATATCAGCAAAATGAACGTCCAAATAACATTGTTCCAAAGGTGGCAAATCAAGCATATCATAATTTTTTCTAGGCATAACAGAGATGCTCGCACCAACACCACATAAAGCATTGCAATAAAATTCATTCACTTTCATCTTAATGATGAGATCTGATACGTCTCCAACGTATCTATAATTTCTTATGTTCCATGCTAGTTTTATGACAATACCTACATGTTTTATATGCACTTATTAACAAGATGCTACAGTGCCAGTTTCTGTTTATTATGTTTATTGCAGAAAAGGCCCAAAAACCAAAGTGCTCGGAAAAATCCAGAAAAATTACAGAAATTCTATTTCGCCAGAAGACCCACGGAGCCAGAAAGGCCAGGCCAGAGGAGGCCCACGGCCTCCTCCCCATCCACTGGCGCGGCCAGGAGGGGGCGGCGCCGCCCTATGGGGTGGGCCCCTCGGGACTCCACCGACGCTGCCCCTTCGCCTATATATTGCCCAGATGCGAAAACCCTAAATCACCCTGCCAATTTCCACGAAGAGTTCCGTAGCGCCGCCACCATCGACGACAAGTTTCGGGGACAGAAGTCTCGTTCCGGCACCCTGCCGGGACGGGGAATTGCCCCGGAGCCATCTCCATCGACTCCATCGCCATCTTCATCGCCGTTGCTTGTCTCCCATGATGAGGAGGGAGTAGTTCTCCCCGAGGGCTGAGGGCTCTACCGGTAGCTATGTGGTTCATCTCTTTCTCCCATGGTGTGATCTTTATGTGATCATGAGCTTTGTAATCTAGTTGAATATGTAGATGTTACTCTTGTCTATTATGCACTCTAGAGGTTACTTTAATATGAACTCCGGAGTCACTCTCCACGGTGTGATGGTGACAGTGTGCGCATCGTGTGTGATTCCTTTATGACATTGTGGAGCTTGTTTACTCCGGCTTGAGGTGTGCTTTTGCAGCCCTACACAATGAATGGTGTTTGTTATCCAACAAGAGAGTGTTTGAGAGTAGCATTTATTTATTCAATTATGTGATCATTGTTGAGAGTGTCCACTAGTGAAAGTATGATCCCTAGGCCTTGTTTCTAAGCACTGAAACACCGTTTCCAACAAGTTCTGCTACATGTTCGCTTGCTGCCATTTTTTATTGCAATTACTACTTATAATCATCCATATTACTTGTATTTCACTATCCTTCGCCGAACTAGTGCACCTATACATCTGACAAGTGTATTAGGTGTGTTGGGGACACAAGAGATTTCTTGTATCTTAATTGCAGGGTTGCTTGAGAGGGATATCTTTGTCCTCTACCACCCTGAGTTCGATAAACCTTGGGTGATTCACTTAAGGGAAACTTGCTGCTGTTCTACGAACCTCTGCTCTTGGAGGCCCAACACTGTCTACGGGAATAGAAGCGTGCGTAGACATCAAGCTATTTTCTGGCGCCGTTGCCTGGGAGGTAAGGTAAAAGGTATTCACATCCTCCGCCTACTAAGCTATTTCCTAGCATCGTTGCTCGGTGTGTGAGTGCTCGAAGCTATTTCCTTTAGATTCTGCAATTATATCTTTTTGTTTCTTGTTTTTATTTCACTAGTTAGGCTTAATGGAAAACAACAACAAAATTAGAGATCTTTATGAAATTTATATTGAATTAGGACATGATGTGTTTGAAGAGAGAATTAAAAACCCCATGGAACTTTGTTTGCAAAATAGTTGTAGCAATGTTTTTAGCATGAATTCTTTGAACACTATTATTTTTAATGCTATGGAAAAGTCTAAGCTTGGGGAAGTCTGGTTGTGATATTTTTAGTCCCCCAAGTTTTGAGGAGAAAATTTTCTTTGATGATACTTTGCCTCCCATTTATGATGATTATAATGATAGTGGTATTTTGGTGCCACCTACTATGGAGGATAAAGTTTATTATGATTATACCATGCCTGCAATTTATGATGATTACAATGATGGTTGTGATAGTTTTACTCCCACTATTACTAATAAAATTAATTATGCTTATGTGGAGGTAATGATACTTTTATGCATGTGTATCATGATAAGAATGCTTTATGTGATAGCTATATTGTTGAGTTTATTCATGATGCCACTGAAAATTATTTTGAGAGAGGAAAGTATGGGTAGAAATCTTCATGTTACTAAATTTCTTCTCTTTATGATGAATTTTTTGAGCTTTCTCTTGATTTTCTTTTATTTGCTGGGTACTTTAAGACCTACTGGTCCTTATGAGAGAGGGAGACACGATTTCATATATCACAATAATATTAAGTCTCCTCTCCTTGTGTTGAAATTTTTGAAGTTACACTTGTTTTGTCTTCCTGTGCTACTCACTTTGTTCTTCATTGACTTGTTTTCTTACAAGGCTCCTATGCATAGGAAGAGTGTTAGATTTAAACATATTTTATATATGCTTCTTGATGCTCTCTTTTCAACTCTCATCTTTATGTGAGCATCATAAAAATCACTATGCCTAGCTAAAAGGCGTTAAAGAAAAGCGCTTATGGGAGACAACCCATATTTTTGCTTTTCTTTTTGTTTTGAGTCAAGGTGCTTGTTACTTCTGTAGCAATACCTTTGTATCTTTATTTTCTTGCATTGTTGTGCCAAGTAAAGTCTTTGATAGAAAGTTGATAGTAGATTTGGACTTCTGCGCAGAAACAGATTTTTAGCTGTCACGAATTTGAGCTTTTCTCTCTGTAGAAAATCTAAAAATTCTGAAAAAATTCATGAGTAATCCTCATATATGTACGCAACTTTCATTCAACTGGAGATTTTCCATCTGAGCATGTTAAATGCCTCGAAAAAATTCGTCTTTACAGACTGTTCTGTTTTTGACAGATTCTGCCTTTTATTTCGCATTGCCTCTTTTACTGTGTTTGAGTGGATTTATTTGCTCCATTAAATTTCAGTAGCCTTGGATAATGTCCATAAGTGTTGGGAATGATTGTGTCCTTGCTGAACATGTGAATTTTTGATTATGCACTAACCCTCTAATGAGATTGCTTTGAGTTTGGTGTGAAGGAAGTTTTCAAGGATCAATAGAGGAGGATGATATAATATGATCAAGAAGAGTGAAAAGTCTAAGCTTGGGGATGCCCCCGTGGTTCATCCCTGCATATTTCAAGAAGACTCAAGCGTCTAAGCTTGGGGATTCCCAAGGCATCCCCTTCTTCATCAACAATTTATCGGGTCACCTCTAGTGAAACTATATTTTAATTCCGTCACATCTTATGTGCTTTACTTGGAGCGTCTGTGTGCTTTTATTTTCGTTTTGTTATTTTCATTCTCTGAATAAATCGGATCCTAGCATGCTTGTGTGGGAGAGAGACACGCTCCGCTTTTTCATTTGAACACTTGTGTTCTTCGTTTTACTTTAATATTCATGGCGAAAGCTGAAAGCCTCGAGCATTGATTGTTATTTGGTTGGAAACAGAAAATGCTTCATGTGGTAGTTGGTATATTGTCTTGAATAATTTGATACTTGGCAATTGTTTTGAGCTCTCAAGTAGATCATGTTTAAGCTCTTGCATCATGTAGTTTAAACCTATTAGTGGAGAACTACCGTAGAGCTTGTTGAAATTTGGATTGCATGATTGGTCTCTCTAAGGTCTAGATATTTTCTGGTAAAAGTGTTTGAGAAACAAGGAAGATAGTGTAGAGTCTTATAATGCTTGCAATATGTTCTTATGTAAGTTTTGCTGTACCGGTTTATACTCGTGTTTGCTTCAAACAACCTTGCTAGCCAAGCCTTGTACTGAGAGGGAATGCTTCTCGTGCATCCAAAACCTTGAGCCAAAACCTATGCCATTTGTGTCCACCATAACTACCTACTATGTGGTATTTTTCTGCCATTCCAAGTAAATACTTCATGTGCTACCTTTAAACAATTCAAAACTTTATTACTCCTTATTTGTGTTAATGTTTCATAGCTCATGAGGAAGTATGTGGTGTTTTATCTTTCAATCTTGTTGGGCAGACTTTCACCAATGGACTAGTGGCATATACATACGCTTATCCAATAATTTTGCAAAAAGAGCTGGCAACAGGGTGCCCAGCCCCAATTAATTAACTTTCATTAATAATTCTCTTCACATGTTTTGCCCTGATTTATCAGTAAGCAACTTAATTTTGCAATAGACACTCCTCCATGGTATGTGAAATGTTGGAAGGCACCCGAGGATTCGGTTAGCCATGGCTTGTGAAAGCAAAAGGTTGGGAGGAGTGTCATCTATAAATAAAACTAAAATACATGTGTAAACAAAAGAGAATAGGGATGATCTACCTTGTTGGTAGAGATAATGTCCTCCATGGGAGCCGCTCTTTGAAAGTCTGTTTGACATGGGGGTTAGAGTGCCCACTACCATTCGTTGACAACAACAAACACCTCTCAAAACTTTATTTTTATGCTCTCTATATGATTTCAAAACTTAAAAAGCTCTAGCACATGATTTAATCCCTGCTTCCCTCTGCGAAGGGCCTTTCTTTTACCTTATGTTGAGTCAGTTTACCTACTTCTTTCTATCTTAGAAGCAAACACTTGTGTCAACTGTGTGCATTGATTCTTACACGCTTACTTATTGCACTTATTATATTACTTTGTGTTGACAATTATCCATGAGATATGCATGTTGAAAGTTGAAAGCAATTGCCGAAACTTAAATCTTCCTTTGTGTTGCTTCAAAACCTTGTATTAAGAATCTATTGCTTTATGAGTTAACTCTTATGCAAGACTTTTTGATGCTTGTCTTGAAAGTACTATTCATGAAAAGTTTTTGCTATATGATTCAGCTGTTTAGTCATTATCTATTTGTTAGCAAACTATAGACCATTGCTTTGAGTCACTTCATTCATCTCATATGCTTTACAATAGTATTGATCAAGATTATGTTGGTAGCATGTCACTTCGGAAATTATTCTTTTTATCGTTTACCTACTCGAGGGCGAGTAGGAACTAAGCTTGGGGATGCTTGATACGTCTCCAACGTATCTATAATTTCTTATGTTCCATGCTAATTTTATGACAATACCTACATGTTTTATATGCACTTTATATCATATTATGGCATTTATTGCACTAACTTATTAACAAGATGCCACAAGTGCCGCTTGATACGTCTCAAACGTATCTATAATTTCTTATGTTCCATGCTACTTTTATGATGATACTCACATGTTTTATACACATTATATGTCATTATTATGCGTTTTCCGGAACTAACCTATTGACGAGATGCCGAAGGGCCAGTTGCTGTTTTCTGCTGTTTTTGGTTTCGGAAATCCTAGTAAGGAAATATTCTCGGAATCGGACGAAATCAACGCCCAGCATCTTAGAAATCCACGGAGCTTCCAAAACACCCGAGAGCCACCAGAGGAGGGCCACAGGGCCACCAGACGCCAGGGCGGCGCGGCCCAAGGGGGGGGGGGCGCCCCCCTATTGTGTGGCGCCCCCGTCGGCCCTTCCGCCTCCGCCTCTTCGCCTATTTAAAGGTCCCCGACCTAAATCTTCGATACGGAAAAGCCACGGTACGAGAAACCTTCCGAGCCGCCGCCATCGCGAAGCCAAGATCCGGGGGACAGGAGTCTCCGTTCCGGCACGCCGCCGGGACGGGGAAGTGCCCCGGAAGGCATCTCCATCGACACCACCGCCATCTTCATCAACGCTGCTGTCTCCCATGAGGAGGGAGTAGTTCTCCATCGAGGCTAAGGGTTGTACCGGTAACTATGTGGTTAATCTCTCTCCTATGTACTTCAATACAATGATCTCATGAGCTGCCTTACATGATTGAGATCCATATGATGAGCTTTGTAATCTAGATGTCGTTATGCTATTCAAGTGGATTTTACTTATGTGATCTCCGGAGACTCCTTGTCCCACGTGTGTAAAGGTGACAAGTGTGTGCACCGTGTGGGTCTCTTAGGCTATATTTCACGGAATACTTATTCACTGAGTTATGATTTGAGTTGGATGTCTCTATAAAATTGTGGTGTGTTAGTACCTCCTATGAATGCTCACAGTGACAGCGTGGGGTGTTTATTAGTACTTGGGAATACATCTTTAAGGTTTGCCTACATGATGAATTAGTGTTCGTTATCTTGCCAAAGAGTAATTCAGAGTAGCATAGTGAAGTGCTTATATTTATATTCAATTATGATTGCAATGTTGAGAGTGTCCACTAGTGAAAGTATGATCCCTAGGCCTTGCTTCTAAGCATCGAAACTCCGTTTATTTATCGTTCCGTTGCATGTTTACTCGCTGCCATATTTTATTCAGATTGCTATTACCACTCATATACATCCATACTACTTGTATTTCACTATCTCTTCGCTGAACTAGTGCACCTATACATCTGACAAGTGTATTAGGTGTGTTGGGGACACAAGAGACTTCTTGTATCGTGATTGCAGGGTTGCTTGAGAGGAATATCTTTGACCTCTTCCTCCCTGAGTTCGATA
>NC_061514.1:206039297-206209778 GCF_022539505.1 Lolium rigidum
GCCGCCGGTGGCGGTCGATCCTCGCCGAATATGAACCCTACGAGGTGGTGCCGTACGTCCCGCCCTCGAACCCCTACGACACCTCCATTGAGGACACATGTAACGAGGTAACTACGGTTTGCTTCCTTTTTTGTTCCCCATTCCTTTTTGAACCCTATTTTTGCTGGTGTAGATGGATCTGTAAATGGATGAGTATTGGGCTAATATTTGCGCCGATTTTATTCCATTTTGTTTTGATCTCTTCTTGATTTCGTTTAAGATTTGGGGTTCGCTGTCTGGTTTATTTATGCAAGTAATCATGGGATCTCAATCGCTTATTTTATGCAAGTAATCATGGGATCTCAATCAGTTATTTTATGCAAATAATCCGGAATGTGTTCAAGTTCAGATTTGGGATCCGTTTCGTTGCCTATGATGAATCGGTGGGCACAAATTTTTACGAGGAGAGTTCAGCCGAACCATTGCTCGTGTACAAATCTGTTGTGCATGAGCTTTGGTTCGCTAACCCCTTCCCTATCGACATATAATCGTGTCCACTCTAACTAAGCCGCCTCTTTTTTTCCTAACTTTGTTATGATGCACGTTAGTCATCGTTGCAACTCATTCACTCATAGTTCCCTTTTGATATGGATCAGCCGTCTCGGCAGCAACGTCGGCAGCGACGACGCAGCACCATGACACCAAGACTCGCTCGGTGCCGCGGAGGCTGCAGGTCGGCCAATACGCCTCCTACTTCACCAAGGGTGTCTACAGTGCCCCTTCGCACTCAGGAGACTCGGCGGCACCGACTTCAACTGCCTCCTCACGCATGCCGAGAACATCGGCAACACCTTCCCCAAGGTCGGCGCGGCCGGTGAACCCCCACTCCTTCCGCGCCAAGCACATGGCGCCGGCATGCACCTCCGCAGCTTCCAGCCGGGTGGAGATCTCCGCCGGCGCATGCCTCCGCTCAAGCTCCAAGGCTCCCAAGGGGAGAAACAAGTGGAGGCGAGAGGCGATGGGGTAGGCGGAGTCCCGGACGTGTGCTCGATGTTGCCTCCTATTTTGTTGTTAGCTACGGATCCCTTTGTTGTTATGTTGTTAGTATGATGGTCGTCGTGAAGAACCTGGAACCTATTACTATGTTTGGCTGCTGTATGCAGCTTATTATCTAGGGAGGGATCCCTATTATCTATCCCTATTCTACTATATGACTGTGTGAATTTATCGTACATTCCCTATTGGTTTGCTTCTAGATTTAACTACATACATATGGACCAGATGGAGTACTAGATTTGCTGCCATATTGGGCAAACAACGAGGGCCAAAAGGCACAAATAATTGAAGAAAGACACAAATGCAAGCTTCTCTAGATTTGGTACTAATTAGGTGAAAAAGACAAGAGCCAAAAGACATAACTAATTGAAGAAAGACAGCAAATGCAAGCTTCTCTAGATTTGATACGAATTAGGTGAAAAAAGACGAGAGAGAAGGAGGCGGAAAAGGTATTCTTAAAAGGGAAAATGCAAATTTGGGCCGGGAGAGACAAAACCCAGCTCCTGGTCACGTGCAACCAAACGCTATCTCGTCCTGTCCCACGCGGTCCCTTTCTACCAGCCCCACGCGACGCGACCCCACACGACGCGGCCCCACACGTCAACACGGAACGGTCAACTAAACGGGAATCCCGCCGTCCGAGCTCCTTCCGCGGGTTTCAAACAAGGATTTGGGGAAAGCCGAGGAAAAACTAAGGAGCCGGGGAAAACTGAGTACAACTAACGACCCGAGGGCACGAAAATAGAAATCCCAATAATAAAAGGCCACGTAGGCCTAGGTGTGGCGAGCGGAGGGCGGTGGGCGCTAGATCTGACTTGACTATTCAAATGCCACTTCTATTTTATTACAAATTAGACTTATTACATGATCTAAATGAAAAAATACAAGTTTCCAAAAATTGCAGCCGGCACCCTAAAATAAAATAAAAACGCAACCTCGGCTCCTCCGCTGGAATCGACGACGGCGACCGTGCTTTTCGGCGAGATAGTTGGTGGCGTCGTACTCGCGCTGGCCGCGTCACACTCTTGACGAGGAAGAGGCGCTGTGGATGGGGCGAGGAGCAGCTCCGGCGCATCGAGCCAGCGTCGACCTCGTCTCTTGGCGGCAGAGATTGCGATTAGGAGAGGAGCGGTGGGTGGGCGTGCGGAGCGTTTATCACGTTGGTCGACGCTGGAAGAGTCCCCTGCGCCGTAGTAGCCGCCCGCTTGATCTCGGTCCTCCATCTCCATCTACTCCTCGATGGAGTGGGCGTCGCGTGTCGGAGATGCGAGTCAAGCTTGGCTGCCGCGCATCGGAGATGGAGCCGTGTGGGAGATGGCAGTAGAGGAAGGCCGTAGGGGCGAGACGGCGTCGCTCGAGTACCGGCCGCCGGCGCGAGTACCAGGGGCACCGAGAGGCCGCCGCTAGTACCCGCCGCTCGGTGCGAGTACCTGCCGCGATGGAGGCGTGGTGCGTGTGAAGATGGGAAGATCTCGTCCTCGACGGCGGCGGGCATGTTGAGCTCGTGTTGCGGTGCGGCCGGTGCGGCGGTTTAAATGAGCGCGAGCGGTGGCCGTTGAGAAGAGAGAGGGAGTGCGGTGGGTGGGTGGGTTGGAGAGGAAGAGATTGAGTGGGTGCGTTGTTTTCCTCTCGCCGCAAAGGGTGGGAGAGTGAGAGAGAGGAAGAGCTCGAGTGCGGTGCGGTGCGTGTGCGGTGGAGGCGAGGCCGGTGGGTCGACATGTGCGTGGGCGGTGGGTGGGGACTCAGTAGGCATGTGCGGTGCCCGGTGGTGCACCACATTTAGTGCGTCATTGCTATCTCCAACACAGGTGACGCACCACATATAGGTGCGCCATTGCTATTCCAATAGCAATGGCGCACCCTGTATGTGGTGCGCCACCGGTAACCTCAAACCTATTTGTAATCCAGTTTAAGAATTAGTAGTGGCGCACCTCAAAAGCAATGCGCCATCGCTATATTTGTATCGCTGGAGCACCACTTTTTGGTGCGCCATCGCTGCTAACTAGCAGTGGCGCACCAAAATAGGTGTGCTCCACTGATAGTATTCTTACGGCTAGGTTGTTTCCTAGTAGTGTAGAGATTTAATTATAGAAATAAATCACTTACAGAACGTAGCAACTCAGGAGAGATTTGTCGAGCTCGCGCAGATTGAACAACTGGAACAATTCACTCATATGAACTTGTACATAGTAATGTTTGAAGTGATGCTCCTCTCTAACTTCCGCATAAATATATTCTTTGCTAGCCTTATTTTTTATGAAATCCTTGTACCAGAGTAGCAGATTTCACATTTGTGTTGGTAGACTCGCTTCCTGCGCAGGCTCGATGAGAGGCCCATTCGGCACATATGTAAATGCTACCTCACTTATTGGCGCATACTCAAGGCCTAACAATGTAGGAAGAGTCATACCAAACTCGGCCGCTCTTTCTTTGGACGCCATTATCGTCATTTGATGTGCTCTAGCAGTCTGCTAGGATAGCGGGATCCAATAGTTCCATTTCCTTATCCATATCGGCTCTAAAGGACGTTGTAACGGAATGATCGCCTTCCACAATGCGCGGGCGGATCGATTGTTTTTTCTGTTTCCCGAGCCGGGAAACTTGTTTCCCCATTTTTTACTTGTTGCTTTCTTCTCCGCCAAGGCTTTTTCCAATAATGATTCTTGACTAAGAAATTCACGTCCATAGTCGTCGCGCGATTTTTGTTGGATTTGGAACGGTGTCGTCAAAAAATCCTTAGCCCACTTCTTTTGCTTCGCAAGTATATACCGGCTTGGGCTCAGGCTCTTTTTCCACCTTGACTTCCGCCTTCCATTTCTCATGGTGAGCAGCCGCGGTCGCGTCTATTTTCCTCGACACTAACTTCCCAAGGTCTCGGGAGAAGAGGCTTCAGTGATGGCATTGGTACCCTTGTGGTCTTAGGTACATAAGGCTCTGGGTTAATAGGCCAGTAGGGGGTTGCCTTGCTGTCCTCCGTAAACCCCTGCTTTTGCTTCTTCCCCGGAGGCGGGCTGGGTGGCGGCGTACCCGCCGGAGGTGGACTGAGGGGCGGCGTCTGCTTACCCTCCGGAGGTGGATTGGGGTGCGGTGTTGATACGTCTCCAACGTATCGATAATTTCTTATGTTCCATGCCATATTATTTATGATACCTACATGTTTTATGCACACTTTATGTCATATTCGTGCATTTTCTGGAACTAACCTATTAACAAGATGCCGAAGTGCCGCTGCTCGTTTTCGCTGTTTTTGGTTTCGTAAATCCTAGTAACGAAATATTCTCGAATTGGACGAAATCAAGACCCGGGGTCCTATTTTGCCACGAAGCTTCCGTAAGACCGAAGAGGAGTACGAAGTGGGCCACGAGGTGGCCGCCACCACAGGGCGGCGCGGCCCAGGCGGGGCCGCGCCGCCCTGTGGTGTGGGCCCCTCGTTGGCCCCCCGACTCTGCCCTTCCGCCTACTTAAAGCCTCCGTCGCGAAACCCCTGATGCGAAAAACCACGATACGGAAAACCTTACTGAGACGCCGCCGCCGCCAATCCCATCTCTGGGGATTCTGGAGATCTCCTCCCGCACCCCGCCGAGAGGGGATTCATCTCCCGGAGGACTCTACACCGCCATGGTCGCCTCCGGAGTGATGAGTGAGTAGTTCACCCTCGGACTATGGGTCCATAGCAGTAGCTAGATGGTTGTCTTCCCTCATTGTGCTTCATTGTTGGATCTTGTGAGCTGCCTAACATGATCAAGATCATCTATCTCGTAATACTCTATGTTGTGTTTGTCTGGATCCGATGGATAGAGAATACCATGTTATGTTAATTATCAAGTTATTACATATGTGTTGTTTATGATCTTGCATGCTCTCCGTTATTAGTAGAGGCTCGGCCAAGTTTTTGCTCTTAACTCCAAGAGGGAGTATTTATGCTCGATAGTGGGTTCATGCCTCGCATTGACACCTGGGACAGGGACAGAAAGTTCTAAGGTTGTGTTGTGCTGTTGCCACTAGGGATAAAACATTGGCGCTATGTCCGAGGATGTAGTTGTTGATTACATTACGCACCATACTTAATGCAATTGTCTCGTTGTTTGCAACTTAATACCGGAAGGGGTTCGGATGATAACCTCGAAGGTGGACTTTTAGGCATAGATGCAATTGGATGGCGGTCTATGTACTTTGTCGTAATGCCCAATTAAATCTCACTATACTTATCATGACATGTATGTGCATTGTTATGCCTCTCTATTTGTCAATTGCCCGACCGTAATTTGTTCACCCAACATGCTTTTATCTTATGGGAGAGACACCTCTAGTGAACTCGTGGACCCCGGTCCATTCTTTAATACCGAAATACAAATCTGCCGCAATACTTGTTTTACTGTTTTCTCTCGCAAACAATCATCTTCCACACAATACGGTTAATCCTTTGTTACAGCAAGTTTCAGTGAGATTGACAACCTCACCGCTTCGTTGGGGCAAAGTACTTTGGTTGTGTTGTGCAGGTTCCACGTTGGCGCCGAATCTCCGGTGTTGCGCCGCACTACATCCCGCCGCCATCAACCTTCAACGTGCTTCTTGGCTCCTCCCGGTTCGATAAACCTTGGTTTCTTTCTCGAGGGAAAACTTGCCGCTGTGCGCATCATACCTTCCTCTTGGGGTTCCCAACGAACGTGTGAATTACACGCCATCAAGCACTTTTTCCGGCGCCGTTGTCGGGGAGATCAAGACACGCCGCAAGGGGAGTCTCCACTTCTCAATCTCTTTACTTTGTTTTTGTCTTGCTTTATTTTATTTACTACTTTGTTTGCTGCATTATATCAAAACACAAAAAAATTAGTTGCTAGCTTTACTTTATTTACTGTCTTGTTTGCTATATCAAAAACACAAAAAAATTAGTTTACTTGCATTTACTTTATCTAGTTTGCTTTATTTACTACTGCTAAAATGGCCACCCCTGAAAATACTAAGTTGTGTGACTTCACTAGCACAAATAATAATGATTTCCTATGCACACCTATTGCTCCACCTCGCTACTACAGCAGAATTCTTTGAAATTAAACCTCGCTTTACTGAATCTTGTTATGCGAGAGCAATTTTCCGGTGTTAGTTCCGATGATGTCGCTGCCCATCTCAATAATTTTGTTGAACTATGTGAAATGCAAAAGTATAAAGATGTAGATGGTGACATTATAAAATTAAAATTGTTTCCTTTCTCATTAAGAGGAAGAGCTAAAGATTGGTTGCTATCTCTCGCCTAAGAATAGTATTGATTCATGGACTAAATGCAAGGATGCTTTTATTGGTAGATATTATCCCCCTGCTAAAATTATATCTTTGAGGAGTAGCATAATGAATTTTAAACAATTGGATAATGAACATGTTGCTCAAGCTTGGGAAAGAATGAAATCTTTGGTTAAAAATTGCCCAACCCATGGACTCGACTACTTGGATGATCATCCAAACCTTCTATGCAGACTAAATTTTTCTTCGCGGAATTTATTGGATTCAGCTGCTGGAGGTACCTTTATGTCCATCACTCTTGGTGAAGCAACAAAGCTCCTTGATAATATGATGGTTAATTACTCTGAATGGCACACTGAAAGAGCTCCACAAGGTAAGAAGGTAAATTCTCGTTGAAGAATCCTCTTCCTTGAATGATAAGGTTGATGCTATTATGTCTATGCTTGCGAATGATAGGACTAATGTTGATCCTAATAATGTTCCATTAGCTTCATTGGTTGCCCAAGAAGAACATGTTGATGTAAACTTCATTAAAAATAATAATTTCAACAACAATGCTTATCTAACAATTCTAGTAATAACTATAGGCCATATCCTTATAATAATGGTAACGGTTATGCTAATTCTTATGGGAATTCTTACAACAATAATAGGAATACACCCCCTGGACTTGAAGCTATGCTTAAAGAATTTATTAGTACACAAACCGCCTTTAACAAATCTGTTGAGGAAAAGCTCAATAAAATTGATATTCTTGCTTCTAGAGTTGATAGTCTTGCCTCCGATGTTGATCTTTTGAAATCGAAAGTTATGCCTAATAGGGATATTGAAAATAAAATTGTTACTACAGCAAATGCCATCCAAGTTAGAATTAATGAGAATATAAGATTAATGGCTGAACCGCGTGCTAGGTGGGATAGAGAAGAAAATGAAAAACTAGCTAAAGAGGAAAATGTAGCTAAAGTTTGGACTATTACCACCACTAGCAATGCTAATGATTCACATGTTGCTGCACCTCCTACTATCAATGGTAAAATAATTGGTGTTGGCAATGTTTCTACTCCTAGTGCAAAGCGCGCAAAATTACCCGAAACCGCTAAAACCGCCGAAACCGCTCGTGATAAAACCGCTGAAATTTTTTCCAACCTTGGGGATGATAATCCCATTGCTTTAGATTGTAATGATTTAGATTTTGATGATTGCCACATCTCTGAAGTTATAAAGTTCTTACAAAAACTTGCTAAGAGTCCCAATGCTAGCGCTATAAACTTGGCTTTCACAAAACATATTACAAATGCTCTCATAAAAGCTAGAGAAGAGAAACTAAAACTTGAAACTTCTATTCCTAGAAAGCTAGAGGATGGTTGGGAGCCCATCATTAAAATGAGAGTCAAAGATTTTGATTGTAATGCTTTATGTGATCTTGGTGCAAGTATTTCGTTATGCCTAAGAAAGTCTATGATATGCTTGACTTGCCACCATTGAAAACTGTTATCTGGATGTTAATCTCACCGATAATGCTAAAAAGAAACCTTTGGGGAAAGTTGATAATGTTCATATTATGGTTAACAATAACCTTGTCCCCGTTGATTTTGTTGTCTTGGATATTGAATGCAATGCATCTTGCCCCATTATATTGGGAAGACCTTTTCTTCGAACCGTTGGTGCTACTATTGATATGAAGGAAGGTAATATTAAATATCAATTTCCTCTCAAGAAAGGTATGGAACACTTCCCTAGAAAGAGAATGAAGTTACCTTATGATTCTATTATTAGAACAAATTATGATGTTGATGCTTCATCTCTTGATGTTACTTGAGTATACACTTTCGCGCCTAGCCGAAAGGCGTTAAAGAAAAGCGCTTATGGGAGACAACCCATGTTTTTACTACAGTATTTTTGTTTTATATTTGAGTCTTGGAAGTTGTTTACTACTGTAGCAACCTCTCCTTATCTTAGTTTTGATGTTTTGTTGTGCCAAGTAAAGTCTTTGATAGTAAAGTAAGTACTAGATTTGGATTACCGCGCAGTTCCAGCATTTCTTTGCCGTCACGAATCTGGGTCTAACTCTCTCGTAGGTAGCTCAGAAAATTAAGCCAATTTACGTGCAGTGATCCTCAGATATGTACGCAACTTTCATTCAATTTGGGCATTTTCATTTGAGCAAGTCTGGTGGCCTAATAAAATCCATCTTTACGGACTGTTCTGTTTTGACAGATTCTGCCTTTTATTTCGCATTGCCTCTTTTGCTATGTTGGATGAATTTCTTTGATCCATTAATGTCCAAGTAGCTTTATGCAATGTCCAGAAGTGTTAAGAATGATTGTGTCACCTCTGAACATGTGAATTTTTATTGTGCACTAACCCTCTAATGAGTTGTTTCGAGTTTGGTGTGGAGGAAGTTTTCAAGGATCAAGAGAGGAGTATGATGCAATATGATCAAGGAGAGTGAAAGTTCTAAGCTTGGGGATGCCCCGTGGTTCACCCCTGCATATTCTAAGAAGACTCAAGCGTTTAAGCTTGGGGATGCCCAAGGCATCCCCTTCTTCATCGACAACATTATCGAGTTCCTCCCCGAAACTATATTTTTATTCCGTCACATCTTATGCACTTTGCTTGGAGCGTCGGTTTGTTTTTGTTTTTTGTTTTGTTTGAATAAAATGGATCCTAGCATTCACTTTATGGGAGAGAGACACGCTCCGCTGTAGCATATGGACAAGTATGTCCTTAGGCTCTACTCATAGTATTCATGGCGAAGTTTCTTCTTCGTTAAATTGTTATATGGTTGGAATTGGAAAATGCTACATGTAGTAACTCTAAAATGTCTTGGATAATTTGATACTTGGCAATTGTTGTGCTCATGTTTAAGCTCTTGCATCATATACTTTGCACCCATTAATGAAGAAACACTTAGAGCTTGCTAATTTGGTTTGCATATTTGGTTTCTCTAGAGTCTAGATAACATCTAGTATTGAGTTTTGAACAACAAGGAAGACGGTGTAGAGTCTTATAATGTTTACAATATGTCTTTTATGTGAGTTTTGCTGCACCGTTCATCCTTGTGTTTGTTTCAAATAACCTTGCTAGCCTAAACCTTGTATCGAGAGGGAATACTTCTCATGCATCCAAAATACTTGAGCCAACCACTATGCCATTTGTGTCCACCATACCTACCTACTACATGGTATTTATCCGCCATTCCAAAGTAAATTGCTTGAGTGCTACCTTTAAAATTCCATCATTCACCTTTGCAATATATAGCTCATGGGACAAATAGCTTAAAAACTATTGTGGTATTGAATATGTACTTATGCACTTTATCTCTTATTAAGTTGCTTGTTGTGCGATAACCATGCTTCGGGGACGCCATCAACTATTCTTTGTTGAATATCATGTGAGTTGCTATGCATGTCCGTCTTGTCTCGAAGTAAGAGAGATCTACCACCTTAATGGTTGGAGCATGCATATTGTTAGAGAAGAACATTGGGCCGCTAACTAAAGCCATGATTCATGGTGGAAGTTTCAGCTTTGGACATATATCCTCAATCTCATATGAGAATAATAATTGTTGCCACATGCTTATGCATTAAAGAGGAGTCCATTATCTCGTTGTCCATGTTGTCCCGTATGGATGTCTAAGTTGAGAATAATCAAAAGCGAGAAATCCAAAATGCGAGCTTTCTCCTTAGACCTTTGTACAAGCGGCATGGAGGTACCCCATTGTGACACTTGGTTAAAACATGTGCATTGCAAAGATCCAGTAGTCCAAGCTAATTAGGACAAGGTGCGGGCACTATTAGTATACTATGCATGAGGCTTGCAACTTGTAAGATATAATTTACATAACTCATATGCTTTATTACTACCGTTGACAAAATTGTTTCATGTTTTCAAAATAAAAGCTCTAGCACAAATATAGCAATCGATGCTTTCCTCTTTGAAGGACCATTCTTTTTACTTTTATGTTGAGTCAGCTTCACCTATCTCTCTCCACCTCAAGAAGCAAACACTTGTGTGAACTGTGCATTGATTCCTACATACTTGCATATTGCACTTGTTATATTACTCTATGTTGACAATTATCCATGAGATATACATGTTACAAGTTGAAAGCAACCGCTGAAACTTAATCTTCCTTTGTGTTGCTTCAATACCTTTACTTTGATTTATTGCTTTATGAGTTAACTCTTATGCAAGACTTATTGATGCTTGTCTTGAAGTACTATTCATGAAAAGTCTTTGCTTTATGATTCACTTGTTTACTCATGTCATTACCATTGTTTTGATCGCTGCATTCATTACATATGTTTACAAATAGTATGATCAAGGTTATGATGGCATGTCACTTCGTAAATTATCTTTGTTATCGTTTTACCCCGCTCGGACGAGCGTAACTAAGCTTGGGATGCTTGATACGTCTCCGACGTATCGATAATTTCTTATGTTCCATGCCATATTATTGATGATACCTACATGTTTTATGCACACTTTATGTCATATTCGTGCATTTTCTCGGAACTAACCTATTAACAAGATGCCGAAGTGCCGCTTGTCAGTTCTGCTGTTTTTGGTTTCGTAAATCCTAGTAACGAAATATTCTCTGAATTGGACGAAATCAAGACCCAGTGGTCCTATTTTGCCACGAAGCTTCCGTAAGACCGAAGAGGAGTACGAAGTGGGGCCACGAGGTGCCGCCACCATAGGGCGGCGCGGCCGAGGCTTGGCCCGCGCCGCCCTATGGTGTGGGCCCTCGTGCGGCCCCCGACGTCTGCCCTTCCGCCTACTTAAAGCCTCCGTCGCGAAACCCCCGATGCGAAAAACCACGATACGGAAAACCTTCCGAGACGCCGCCGCCGCCAATCCCATCTCGGGGATTCTCGGAGATCTCCTCCGCACCCCGCCGGAGAGGGGATTCATCTCCCGGAGGACTCTACACCGCCATGGTCGCCTCCGGAGTGATGAGTGAGTAGTTCACCCCCGGACTATGGGTCCATAGCAAGAGCTAGATGGTTGTCTTCTCCTCATTGTGCTTCATTGTTGGATCTTGTGAGCTGCCTAACATGATCAAGATCATCTATCTCGTAATACTCTATGTTGTGTTTGTCTGGATCCGATGGATAGAGAATACCATGTTATGTTAATTATCAAGTTATTACATATGTGTTGTTTATGATCTTGCATGCTCTCCGTTATTAGTAGAGGCTCGGCCAAGTTTTTGCTCTTAACTCCAAGAGGGAGTATTTATGCTCGATAGTGGGTTCATGCCTCGCATTGACACCCGGGACAAGGACGTAAAGTTCTAAGGTTGTGTTGTGCCGTTGCCACTAGGGATAAAACATTGGTGCTATGTCCGAGGATGTAGTTGTTGATTACATTACGCACCATACTTAATGCAATTGTCTCGTTGCTTTGCAACTTAATACCGGAAGGGGTTCGGATGATAACCTCGAAGGTGGACTTTTTAGGCATAGATGCAGCTTGGATGGCGGTCTATGTACTTTGTCGTAATGCCCAATTAAATCTCACTATACTTATCATGACATGTATGTGCATTGTTATGCCCTCTCTATTTGTCAATTGCCCGACCGTAATTTGTTCACCCAACATGCTTTTATCTTATGGGAGAGACACCTCTAGTGAACTGTGGACCCCGGTCCATTCTTTAATACTCGAAATACAAATCTGCTGCAATACTTGTTTTTACTGTTTTCTCTCGCAAACAATCATCTTCCACACAATACGGTTAATCCTTTGTTACAGCAAGCTCGGTGAGATTGACAACCTCACCGTTTCGTTGGGGCAAAGTACTTTGGTTGTGTTGTGCAGGTTCCACGTTGGCGCCGGAATCTCCGGTGTTGCGCCGCACTACATCCCGCCGCCATCAACCTTCAACGTGCTTCTTGGCTCCTCCCGGTTCGATAAACCTTGGTTTCTTTCCGAGGGAAAACTTGCCGCTGTGCGCATCATACCTTCCTCTTGGGGTTCCCAACGAACGTGTGAAATACACGCCATCGGGTGTCGGTGGCGTGAAGGAGGTGTAGGTGGACCACCACCACCGGAGGGGTTTGGACTTGTTGGGTGATTCCTCGGGGTCGGTGGCCTTGGCGCCGAGCACCGGAAACTTGATGTACTTCTTTTGCCATAGAATGATTTGGCGCTTGACATCTCCAAGTCTCGGATCCCCTTCACGTGTAGCATAGTCAATCTCCCGGGTCCTCATACCATTCGAGTACATCATCCACCGTGACACGAGCATAGCCAGCTGCAATGGGATTGTCGTGGTGGAGGCTCCAGAGTTTACAAGGTAAAGCGGTGCCGATCGCCACCTTAGAGAAATGTTCACGATTGGTCGATGCAACTCACATTCTTTCATCATGTCATGTACATCGCCCACGGGGTAGCGAGGCTACAGTGCACCATCGATCGTCGGTGCATTAGCACCAGCCGGGGCCAAGGGTGCATTAGCACCAGCCGGGGCCTCCATGGAACCCACGCTGCTTCTCCGCTGCTGGCTTCCGACATTCACTGCATGATCTTCATGCGGCCCTTCCGATCTGTCTTTTGCTAGTGGTTCGCGCACCATATGCTTCACATCAAATAGTTCCCTTTCCATCCTCCCCAGATGATATGCATCCCGGTTCGTCTTTCTCTTACGGCTTTTGTAACTGTACGGGTCATTGTCTGGGGAAACCCTTCTTTCCACGGAATGGCGCCTTTGCCTCGTACACGTCCCGGGTGTTCGGGAATCCGAGGAGCTATTGTCCATCGGGTCATTCTCTTTGTTGACCTTGATCTTCCCTGCTGAGCTTCGGCCATTGCTGCAATAAGGGCGAGTGGTGGGAGTAAACACTTACTTCCGGAGAACACACCTCCCGTCTCCGGGTCTAGCGATCCCCATGCCCGTACCACCGGCTTTTGGCCCTTGGGTCCCATCCTGCTATACCTAGAGGGATTCCTTGCTCCCTCGGGGCCGTTCTCCATCTTCTCCCACTTAGGCTCCGAAGTGCGGTATCCTCCTGGACCCATAATATGATTGTACTCTTTTTTAGCCGCATTTGCCTTATTTTTTTCCGATATGGCCTTGGCATGCTCCAGATTCCTTTTGCTTCACAAATTCGGGCCACACATCTTTTAGTCTCTCATCTTGTCCTTTGGAATCCGGAGTCTTCTTCTTCGAGACATAGTCCGGGCTAATTTTTTCTTGAAGTTCCGGAATGCTTCGCCCATCTTATTAAGAGCGAACTCTTTGACTAGCCTTCTCTTCTCACGTCCACCCGAAGTCACGTTACCCTCTTCATCGTGTTTGTTGTATTCCGGAGGTAGAATGAAATATTCCATAAGTTTTCTCCAACAATACTTTTTCATTCTCTTGTCGACAAAAGTAAAACCAACACGTGCCTTCTTTGGCTCATTCCATTCCTGGAGGATGATCGGGAGGTTGTCTCTAGCAACCACTCCGCATTGGTTCATAAACTTTGTCAAGTGCTTTTTGGGCTCCAACGGCCTGCCATGTTCATCGATAACATCGATGGTCAACGTTTCTCCAGGTTTCGTCGTCTGGGTTTTGCCACGTAGCTTTGTACTCGATTTTCTCGACGATCCAGAGGGCTAAAAAAAGAAAGAGAGTCGCGTTAATACATATTTATTCAAATCGGTAAATTTGTATCACCAGAGGCTCAATATATATATATACCTCACCGGAGGTGGTTGTTTGCAATTCGAGATCGTTGTTTGTTTGCCCTCCAGCAAACATTTCAACAATGTCCATGCCTTCACCGTCAAGGTTTAGATAGGAAGAAACATCGTCTTCTTCATCTTCCGGCGGCACATAGGGAATATCACCATTTATGATGCCGTTTATATGTGCTTCAGCTTCCGGATCATAGTTATCCAAAATCCGGTCTCTATCGTTCGCCATATGTCACTCCTGAAGACATGTAGTAAAAACTAATTAAGTAAAGGAACATATTATGTAAAAACTAATTTTATAAACATTTTGAAGTAGTGTGGCGTGAGGATGCGCGCGGTGGCGGAACTATTCCGAATGGTGGCGAAAGGGAGGCGGTGGCGGAACTACTCCAAATGGCGTGAGGACGCGCGCGGTGGAGGAACTAGTCCAAACGGCGGCGAGGGGGGTGAGGAGGGCACGCATACATAGAGGGCGGCGACGACGGTCAGCGAGGAGGGCACGTATACGGAGAGGGCGGCGAGGAGGGCAGCGAGTACGGAACCCTAATTAACCCTAAACCCTATTCAGAGAGGGAGGCGAGGAGGGGGCGCGCGCAGCTAAGAGGGGGCGCGTGGCTGCCGGGTAGGGTTAGTGCAAATACAACAAATACTCGCCGGTCACATAGTGCAAATACAAAAAATACAGTGCAACCTACACAACAAACTATACAGTGGCGGTGGCGGAACTACTTCGAATGGTGGCGGTGACGGAACTACTTCAAATTACCTGCTCTGCTGCGAGCGAAAGAGAGAGGGCGGCGAGAGCGGTGGCGCTCTGCGAGCGGGCGGCGAGGCGCCAGTGACTGCTGCGGCGAGGGTTGCGAGGACCCAGGGAGACTCCTGAAGACATATAACAACAATAATTAACAATTAACAATTAACAATAGTAATAATTAACAAATTAACAACAATTAACAAATTAACAAATTAACAACAATAGAAAGATTTATTAACAATAAATCACCAAATATATTTTTACACAACAATAAATCTATTTTTATTTACGACAATTAAATAAAAAAATCTACTTTTATTATTTAAACAACAATCACCAAATGGCCGGGGATCTACTTTTATTTGTACAACAAATTTATTTTTACTTTTACACCATATCTATTTTTATTTAAAACAATTAAATAAAAAACTATGTTTATTAATTATACAAAAATATATCACCAAAGAGGCCGTGTGTTTTTTAAAATTTGCACAACTATTTATACATTTACAAGTATTTTTAGAATAATTGTTTTTTATTTTAACACCAAATTTATTTTTATTTTTATTTTTGATATCAAAACTTCACCAAAATTGTCGGGGCGGCCGGCGGGCTGCTGCTGCGCGCGAGGGCGGCGAGGCGCCGGCGGCGGGACAGCCGGTGTCTGCGAGCTAGCAGGCCGGGCGGCGCGGCGATGGACGGGCGGTTTCTTGATCGACCGGCGGCGAGGCGAACACACGTCGGTAGCGCAACCGGGGCGCGCGGCGAGGTCGGGCACGCGCGGGGCGACGGATGGCGAGGATCGAGGGCGGCGAGAACGGCGAGGACGGCGGCGGCGTGACGTGGCTCGTCTTCGCCGGCGGCGTGGCGGCGAGCGTCCGGTCATCTTCGTCTCCGCGGCGTCTTCGAGTCTCTGTAACTGATAAAACAGAGCGGCGGTGGCGCACATTTATATATTTTCAAGGCGCCGATTGGTCACTAAAGGGTACCCTTTAGTTTTTTCGCTAGTTTTTGGTTCCGCGCGAAATACCTTTATGCTGTGTTTGGTTGCAATGAATTGGGCTCTCAATTGAATTGGCAATGGAAAACCAAATCAACCAATTCAATGGAATACCACAAAGAGTGTTTGGATGCGTGTGGTATTCAGCCACACAATTCAGGTTTCAATGGAATACCAAATCCTGTTTGGATGTCACATGTGTGGAAATGAGAGTATCTTTGAGTTTGAACAATATAACCTCTGTAATATGAATGTAAATAGCACAAATAGCACAAAGTGAACAATTATGCTTACAAATAGTAGCAAGTGCATACATTACGTCTCACAAATAGCACAAAGTGGATACATTACAGGTCTCACAAATAGCACAAAGTGGATACATTATGTGTCAAACAATTCGTAAACATGAAAGTAAATAATATGGTAGCAATCATCAAGGCAAGGTCATCAGCCCCTTCCTCAGTTCCATGGGTAGAGCCATGAGTGATTCGAAGGTGCGCTCGTTGGCGGTGACCTTCCCATAAGCTATCAACAGCTCATTACCCACCAAATCTGGTATTTTCTTCAGTTCAACCAGGATTTTAGATGGAGTAACCTTTGGTGCTGGTGCTGATGGTGGTGGTAGTGGGGCGGTTGAGATCAAAGCCTCCTCAAACGTCATTCTCAGCTCTCCCACCATGCTCATGATAGCATCAACAGTGTGTTGCTTCTTCTTCTTAGGCAGCTCAGGAGTTTCTTCATCATCCTCCACCACCACCTGAGGAACAGATGAGGATCCAACTTGAGCACACTCACCTCCTGTCCTTACACCTGCACCCGTGGCATGGTCTTTTGAATATATAGTAGATATAGCTTGCCAATTATTCACTTCCTTGTGCCTATATGGAGCTGCATCCTTGTTTGCCTACGTAATATGCACATATATTTGAGATGATGTTCAAGTTGCAAAAGAATGCATAGTCAAGTTGCAAAAGTATTAGTATGTTACATACCTCCACATATCTAGCCCACACTTCATCACTGTTAACACTCACCATGTTATTATCCCAATCCCATCCAAAGCCACTCTGGGAAAGCATCTTGTTGATGACTTCATAATGCTTGTCAAATGTTTTAATTCTTGCTACTATCTTGTCTTTGTTGATGACAATATTACATGTCTCCTTCACATGCTTTATGCAAGCATTGTACATATGTGGCTTCCAACTATTTTGTGCATGGTCACCTCTCGTTGTGATGGTCAACAAGAACGGACAATAATGCAGGTGTCCATCTCATTAGTCCACACAAGGTAAGTCCTACTAGCCTTCTTATTTTTTGGTTCAGCCATGCTTCTACAAGTGACATATATAATACAAGTAAGGAGAAATAGCAAGTTGTAGATAGTTAAAACATATATATATTCAGCCAAAGGTTCCATGTAGGAAATATCACACAAATGGCAAAAGCATCATCATCTAGCTAGCAAAAAAAGGACACCATAAGCTAGATTTCTACTCCAACACTACTCCATTGCTAGTTCGTCACGTGTCACAAGGTACTCAGCAAACATCTCATCAGCTAAATCTTGCCTAAACGTGGTCCATGTGTCGCTTAGGGTTGCACACTTCTAATTAGTGCGACATCATCTGGAGGTTCAGGGACCGTAGCTGCTAGTTCAGCGTCAATCTCCTGTAGCAATAGATCATCCCGCATATGTTGTCTATCCCTTGCATAGTTGTGTAACACACAACAAGCATTAATAATTCAAATCGCAAATATTTATATCATTGATAGCAATTGTTCTTGAACAACCGAAACCATCTACGAGACCATACCGACATGTATTACCTCGTCTTCTATGGAAAAGAAAGAACAAGAACGTAGGATGGCCCATTTTTTCTTCAATAGCCCAAAACATGGAAGCATTAACATTATGAACAACAAGCAGTATGCATAGCCCAAATTTATATCTCATATTTTGCATAGCCTAAGTTCATATCTCGTAACACAAAACACGAATTTCGAACCTTGGTCGCAACACGAATTGGTCTCAGCGCTTGTTCTCCTCAACTTCTGCAAAAATTGAATGAAGAAAACAAGTCGAGTACTACATCCTCGGTACATCGAGAGGGAGTCCGTCGCTCCGTACGGAGAGAGGAGCCACCGCTCTGTGACGATGCGAGGGAGGCCGCCGCCCGTCCGCCGCCCGTCGGCCGACCGGTTCCGGCCGCCTCTCTACCACCCGCGGCCGCCGACGAGAACCAGCTAGGGTTCTGGTCGCGCGGGGAGTGGGCACCCAGTGGGAAGGGAACCAAGGGGGAGAGGGAGGGGAGGGGCGGAGGAGGGCGGCCGGAGTGGGGACGGAGGGAGAGAGGATGGGCGGCGACGTACCTGGCGGCGAGGTACCTGGCGGCGTCGACGGAACCGAGCGGGTGAGAAGCTCGTACTTTTTTCCGGAGAGGAGAGCGACCCGTGCTCGATTCCGAGCGAATACGGAGGTGAAGAGCTCCGAATTGGGCCACGGCTAAAGTTGCCCCGCGCGGGCCTTTGCTTAGAATTGGGTAACAATTCCACACACCAATATCTAGCACATCCAAACTGCATAATTGGACCCTCAATTCCAGATTCCCCAATTCAGAGCCCAATTCATTGCAACCAAACACATCATTAGTCACGGTTGGTCTCACCAACCGCGACTATCTAGGTACCCTTTAGTCGCGGGTGGCAACCGCGACTAAAGCCTTTTTTTTCATAACTAACTCGTTTCAAATCAGAAAAATAGAAATAATATATCAAAATATTCAGAAAAATAAAACTAATTGTTTTTCAAATCAGAAAAATACAAATAATATATCAAAATATTCAAAAAAATAAAACTAATTCATTTCATATTATAAAAATAGAAATAATATATCAAAATATTCAGAAAATAGAACTAATTCATTTTAAATCAGAAAAATACAGATAATATATCAAAATATTTAGAAAAATAAAACTAATTCATTTCAAATCAGAAAAATACAAATAATATATCAAAATATTTAGAAAAATAAAACTAATTCATTTAAAATCAGATACAAATAATGTATCAAAATATTGAGAAAAATAAAACTAATTCACTTCAAATCAGAAAAATACAAATAATATGTCAAAATATTCAGAAAAATAAAACTAATTCACTTAAAATCAGAAAAATACAAATAATATATCAAAATATTCAGAAAAATAATACTAATTTATTTCAAATCAGAAAAATACAAATAATATCAAAATTTCTCCCCCTCTTCCCGCCATTTCTTCGCACCATTGCTTTCTGGCTCTGTCTTCCCCCGCCTCCTTTCTTTCCTCCATTTCTCCCCCCGCTTCCCGCCATTTCTTCCCACCTCCTGTCTTCCCATCCCCATTTTTTCCCGTCATTTCTCACTATATATATGTAGCCCGGCTTGGCTAGCATTATCACATCTCTACAATCTCTCATCACTCTCTCATGGCTTCCACCGTACCCACTCTAACCTACCAGCTGGTGGAATAGCTTTCCGCTTCGAACTACCCCTGCCCACCGGGCTACCGCGTCCCCGCCGGCTGGAGCCTAAGCGCCGGAGGCGTGCCGGTCCCTCTCGTCCCTCAGGGTACTGCGCGTCGGGCGGCCATCACGAACCACTACTACCTCGACCTCACGCCGAGCAGCGGATGAATCCCCACCGGCACCCCAACAACCGAGCGGACTTGGGACGCCTTCTTCATCAATCGGCTTGAGAGGGCGCTCGCAAGGTATGAGGAGGATGGTCCGCCTCCCCGGGAACTTCCACGAGGCCGGCCGTCGGCTATGGTGGGGCGGACGGACTCTGCAGAGCGTCATGGACTACATCACGGCCGGCGATTTCCCCGCCCGCGCTACCCTCGGTACCGGCCGAGGTTCGAGCCACGAGTGCCGCCCGACGACGGTGGACGGCGCCGACAATGACGGCGAGAACTTAGAAGGCGACGACTACCGGCACAACGGCGGTGACTACGAAGACTACGAGTATGCATATTATAGGCCTAGGCAGGAGTATGACTAAATCACTCCAACATTCCAAGATGTACTCCTAGGCCTAGACATGTCCATCACATCATTGGATGTAGTTCAAATTGCATGTATCATCAGTGGTATCTCGAATCAATCGAATCATTCGAAAATGGACAACAAACACATCACAGATAATATAATTCACATGATCCATACAAAATTTGGAACAAAATTTTCTCAACAAAGTTTGGTACAATAAATTATTACACATAATTTCTTCCCTTGTGTCCCTTTCTTATGATTGTGCCGTAACCATGGAGCATCCTCATAATTTAACTTCATGCTTGGGTCTGTGTTCACTTTGAAGGGCGGAATTTCACCAAACTTATTATAATGGGATTTCTATTTTCGTGCCCTCGGGTCCTTAGTTGTGCTCAGTTTTCCCCAAGACCTTGTCTGAAACCCGCGAAGGAGCTCGGACGGAAGGAATCCGTTAAGTTGGCCGTTCCGTGCTGACGAGTGGGGTCGTGTCGTTTGTGGGGCCGCGTCGTGTGGGGCTGGTAGGAAAGAACCGCGTGGGACAGGACGAGACCATGTTTGTGTGGCCGTAGCGTGTGTGGCCGTAGCGTGTGGAGCCGTGTGGGTCCGGGACGTGGGCACGAGTGGTTTCTGTCTCTTTTGCCCGGATTAGCGGTTTTCAATGTACCTTTTTCCTCTCTCTCGCTCGATCTCATTCATATTTGATAGCCCAAATTGGTAGCAAATCTAGAGCAGCTTCTCCTTCGTTTTTTAACGACATTCATTTCTTTATGCCTTCGTTTTTACCCAATCAGGTAGGAAATCTAGGGCACAAATCCAGAAAAAGTATAGGATAAGCCGCATACGAGTAGCCAACATAGCATAGATATATTCACGACGGATCCAACGAGTAGTACCGATAGAACCCTACAACATAAGCTTCATTTTACATGAATTTAAGCTGCTCTACGGATAGAGCGATCACATACGAGAGAGTGCGAGTAGGCATGTTCAACGCCTCCGAGTTGCGCCCGTGACTCGCCTGGAGGTTGCGCGAGTGAATCCCAAGTGCTTTGTGTTTGGCCATGAACGCATGCACGTTCACCGTCGTTCCAACTCTAGCGCCGCATCTGCCAATGGATTCAGCATGGTTCACCAGGCAGTTGAAGTCAGTGGCGCGGAGCTTCCTGTTGCAGAAGGGGCACTTGAAAATGCCTCGAGCAAAGGGGCCATCGTAATGGCCGGACTGCAGCCTCCTGAGGAAGTGACGAGTCTTGGTGTGGAAGGACTCGTCGTTGCTGTCGACGTCGCTGCTCTGCACCTGTCACGTAGCACCAAAGATCGTGCAAAAAACACGGAGTCAATTGCAACGATGATGGAATAGAGAGTGAACAAAGATCATGCATGATAATATGGGCTCGAAAAAAAGAGGTAGCCTCAGTTACATTGGACACACTTATATCCAGGATTTGAGTGAGTAAACCAAAGATCATGCACAACAAATTTGAACACACCAATTGTTTCATCGACCAAACCTTGAATCAATTTGTGCCCAAATATTCATCATCATCGGCACAAATCTTAAACAAAAGCAAATCACAAGAACTAATAACGCAAGATCTAACACAAAAGGATTGAACTAGGAAAAGACGCACCCTAATAACGCTAGATCTAACACAAATGGATTGAACTAGGAATAGACGAACCCTAATAACGCTAGATCTAACACAAAAGGATTGAAATGGGATAAGAACAAGGGAGCAAAGGGTTACCTCTGGCTCGTCGTCGACGATGCTGGTGTCGTAGGGGTTCTCCGGCGCGTCGTACGACACTGGTTCGTACGGGTCCCAAGCGACGGGGGCCTGGACGGTGGCGGCGGCCGATGCGCCGGCTGCTACGTTGGAAGCAGCGACAGGGGCCTGGACGCGGGCAGCGGCCGATGCACCGGCGGCTGATGCGCCGGCTGCTATGTTGGAAGCGACGACTGGGGGCACGGACGGGGCAGCGGCCGATGAGCCGGCGGCTGATGCGCCGACAATGGGCATCTCATTCTTCTTCATCGCCGGTGGTTTTCTTCGGGGTTTTTTCTTCGGTTGTGGAGAAGATGATGGGACAGGAGAGGCGGTTGAAGTGAGAACGTGCGTCGAGGGAGAGGAAAAGGGCTCTATAAAGACGAAGGTGGCGTGTACCGCAACAGGCGTCCGCTATGCACGGGCTGCAGCGTGCACCACGACACGAGTCTAACCCTGGGACGTTTGGTGTACTCGGTTATAACCTCGGGCCTTATACAGAAATTTTATCTCGTACTCGGTTTTCCCCCTCGAGTACTTAGGCCGGCAAGTGCAATATACTCAGTTTTACCCTCAAGTAGCTAGTCAACGAGAGAGTCAACAAATGAGATTAACATATCTAATTGAGGCATTTCATGCGCAAAAAAATTCAAAAAAATAAAAACATAGTGGCACCTACTCATGGAGTCTTCCTACGCAACTCTGCCACCAAGAAAATCTTAACAAACATATATAAATCAAGTTTTACCACAAATTGCCACTTCTCAGAATCACTAGTGTAGCTATGAAGATGCATGGTTTTCCACTCAAACCCCTTTGCAAAACATCTTCCCCAAAAACGTAGTTTGTCTAAATGATGCCATAATTGTCACACTCATGTATATTTGAATTTCAAATAATTTGATGTAGCCCAATATGAATTATATTGTACAAAACACGCATTTTTCATTTTGTAATTCTTTTTGTTTGAATCCCTTAGTCTATTTACTATTTATGTGTCCTTGGATTGTTAGTACTACTCAGTTTTGCCCTCAAGTTCTGTCACAAATGCTCTCAGAAGTCCAAACTTATCATGATTGGTTGAGCCGTTGTCACACGGATCGACTCCACGAACCGTTGATCAACTGATCTAACGGGCAGTATACCCCTCCCCGTCTCTTCGTGGCCACCCCTCTCTCTCTCTCTCTTCGTGGCCACCCCTCTCTCTCTGTCGGTGGATGCATTATTGTCACCCCTCTAACAATTATCAACTATCTTTCGCTTTCCTTTTTCTTTTAGGGGATATAGTTTTGGCATATAGTTTTAGTAATTTGAAACGACCCCAAAGTGGTATAATTTTGGTATAAACATGAGGCATACATATTTGCGGATTTCGGTGAATGCACTATTGTCACCCCCCTAACAATTATCAACTATCTTTCGCTTTCCTTTTTCTTTTAGGGGATATAGTTTTGGCATATAGTTTCGGTAATTTGAAACGGCCCAAAAGTGGTATAATTTTGGTATAAACATGAGGCATACATATTTGCGGATTTCGGTGAATGCATTATTTTCACCCCTCTAACAATTATCAACTATCTTTCGCTTTCCTTTTTCTTTTAGGGGATATAGTTTTGGCATATAGTTTTCGGTAATTTGAAACGGCCCAAAAGTGGTATAATTTCGGTATAAACATGAGGCATACATATTTGCGGATTTCGGTGAATGCATTATTGTCACCCCTCTAACAATTATCAACTATCTTTCGCTTTCCTTTTTCTTTTAGGGGATATAGTTTTGGCATATAGTTTCGGTAATTTCAAACGGCACACACTAGTATAGTTCGGTGAGCAATGATAAGAATCCCTTGTATAAACATGAGGCATACATAAAGCATTCCAATATAGTTGGTAATTTCGGTGAATGTACACACTAACCATGAAAACAACTACAAGTACATGTAAGCTGAATAATGAATTTGTAACAAGGTATCCCTTGTAAAAACTTCTAGCGCACGGTGAGCAATGATAAGAATCCGATCGCAATTATACAACAGAAAAAACAACCAGCCATCGGATTAGCTTGCTTCTTCAACTCGATCGAGCTGCCTTAACTGCTTGTTCATTTTCTTCAGTTCTCCCTTCACTTCCACTAGTCCTACATTGGGAGCATTAGGC
Organism: Lolium rigidum; assembly: GCF_022539505.1. Taxonomy (NCBI): domain Eukaryota; kingdom Viridiplantae; phylum Streptophyta; class Magnoliopsida; order Poales; family Poaceae; genus Lolium; species Lolium rigidum. The sequence goes on from NC_061514.1 coordinate 206,062,969, forward strand.
ATAATCGGAACGGCTCCTCTCTCTGCCGCATTCTCTACAGCAAGTCCCCCCCTCCCAAATTGCGCTCCCCAATAGCGCCAATTGATTCCTGCAATTGAAGCCTCCGAACGTACACATCGATCCACTCGAAATGCCTGCATTTCTTCAGGATCTAAAAACAACAACGGGAACCCTAAATCCCAAATTCGAGGGAATAGCAAGAAAATCGAGAGAAAACAGAGAAATTGGAGCGAGATCTAACCTTATCCCCGTCTCTATATGGCAAGCTCTCGCATGCAAGGAACTCACGTCCACGGTTGCCGTTCTCGTCCGTCTTACAGATCGACCGCTTCAGAGGCTCCTTGCGTGGGCGGTCGGGGCATCTTGTCAAAGGCACGGGTCCATACTGCGGCCATGAAGAACGGGAGGTCGAAGAGAAACTAGACATCACCCGCCTGCCGGAGAAGGGCTGCCGCTGGCGGAGAAGAAGAACAATGGGGCGCGGGGAAAGAAAGGGGAAGCAATGGCACGGGCACAGGCGCGGGGCTGGCTCGGGCTCCCATTTTGCAATGGTCACCTGGGTAAGCTGTGGGTCCGGCACACTTAACGTGGACAAGTTGTGGGTCCCACGATGATCTGGATAAATGAAGACGAGTCCACTGCGGGGCACCAACAGCGGCCCCACTTGCCAGCACCAACCAACGTCAACTAAACGGGATTCCTTCCGTCCGAGCTCCTTCTGCGGGTTTTAGACAAGGTTTTGGGGAAAACTGAGGAAAAACTAAGGGGCTGGGGAAAAACTGAGCACAACTAAGGAGCCAGGGGCACGAAAATAGAAATCCCTATTATAATCTTCTGACATGTCTGTCTTGTCCTCCACTCCCACGATGTTTATTTTCCCTGAAAGAACTATGTGGCGCTTTGGATCATCGCATGATGTACTCGTTTTCTTATCTTTTCTTTTTCTCGGTTTGCTACTCATGTCCTTCACATAGAAAACCTGAGCGAAATTTTTGGCTAGGACGAATGGTTCGTCAAGGTAACCAAGATTGTTGAAATCCACCATTGTCATTCTGTATTGCTCGTCCACCTTTACCCCACCTCCTGTTAGCTTGAACCATTTGCACCGGAACAAAGGGACCTTAAAGGAGGGTCCATAGTCAAGTTCCCATATCTCCTCTATGTAACCATAATATGTGACCTTTTGCCCATTCTCGGTTGCTGCATCAAAGCAGACACCACTGCTTTGGTTGGTGCTCTTTTTATCTTGTCGATCGTGTAAAATGTATTCCCATTTATCCCGTACCCTTGGAAAGTCGATATAGTCGAAGATGGTGACTTGGACAACATGTACAGCTGATCTTCAACATCATTGTCACTCATTAAATTTTTTCGCAACCAACCGCTGAAAGTCTCCATGTGGGCCTTTGTAATCCAGGATTCAGGCTTCCCCGGGTTGTTTAAGCGTAAAATATTCTTGTGTTCCTCGAAGTACGGAGCCACCAAGCTGGAATTTTGTAGAACTGTGTGGTGTGCTTCAGTCATAGAATGGCTGTCCATACATATCGTTGATTTCCTTTCTTGTGCCTTTTCGACTTAGTCTCCCTTCGTGTCGTGATTGAGGAAGACCAATCGGCTTAAGGTCAGGAACATAGTCAACACAAAACTCAATTACCTCCTCTATTCCATAGCCCTTGGCGATGCTTCCTTCTGGCCTAGCACGGTTACGAACATATTTCTTTAATACTCCCGTGAACCTCTCAAAGGGGAACATATTGTGTAGAAATATAGGACCAAGAATGGAAATCTCTTCGACTAGGTGAACCAGGAGGTGCGTCATAATATTGAAGGAGGATGGTGGGAACACCAACTCGAAACTTACAAGACATTGGACCACATCGTTCTGTAACCGTGGTAGATCTTCTGGATTGATTACCTTCTGAGAGATTTCATTGAGGAATGCACATAGCTTCACAATAGCTACTTGAACATTTTCCAGTAGGAGCCCCTCAAAGCAATCGGAAGCAATTGCGTCATAATCACATGGCAGTCGTGAGACTTCAGGTTTTGGAACTTTTTCTCCGCCATATTTATTATTCCCTTTATAATCGATGAGAAGCCAGATGTGACCTTCATACTGCTCAGGCATTCAAAAAAGATGGCATTCTCTTCTTTGGTAAGAGTGTAGCTGGCACGACCTTGAAACCGTTCCGGATGCCGGTCTTCCGGGTCTTTCAAATGTTGCTGGTCCTGCCGTGCTTCCTTTGTATCATTTTTCTTCCCATACACGCCCAAGAAGCTTAGCAGGTTCACGCAAATATTTTTCATAACATGCATCACGTCGATTGCAGAGCGAACATCTAGGACTTTCCAATATTCTAACTCCCAAAATATAGAATTCTTTTTCCACATGGGTGTGTGCCCGTCAACTCCCCGCGAACTGATTGTCGACCAGGACCCTTTCCAAAGATGACTTTCAAATCCTTGACCATATCAAATACATTAGCACCGTAGGCTTCGGCCGATGATATGCCTTGCCGTTGAAATGCTTGCCTTTCTTTCTTAAGTTATGATGTTGGGCAAGAAATCGACGATACCCCAGGTACACATTCTTCTTACAGTTATCCAAATATATACTTTCAGTATCCCTTATTTGTTTGTCCCGAAAGGTTACTAAGAGCAGGCCAGTCATTGATGGTTACGAAAAGCAACGCTCGTAGGTCAAATTCCTCTTCTTTGTGCTCATCCCACACACGTACACCAGGTCTGCTCCACAACTATAAAAGTTCATCAACTAATGGCCTTAGGTACACATCGATGTCGTTGCCAGGTTGCCTCAGGCCTTGGATGAGCACTGGCATCACAATGAAGTTCCGCTTCTTGCACAAACAAGGAGGAAGGTTGTAGATGCATAGAGTCACGGGCCAGGTGCTATGACTGGAGCTATGCTCGCCAAAAGGATTCATGCCATCTGTACTTAGACCAAATCTTAAGTTCCTTGCGTCACCTGCAAAATCTTTGAACTCTCTGTCGATCTTTCTCCATGTGTTCCATCAGCAGGGTGTCTCAACTCCCCGTCCGACTTACGGTCCTCTTTGTGCCATCACAATAACTTGGCATGCTCTTTGTTCCTGAACAGACGTTTCTACCGTGGTATTATAGGATCATACCACATCACCTTGGCGGGAACCCTCTTCCTGGGTTTCTCGCCCTCAACATCTTCACCAGGGTCACCTCCTCTGATCTTATAATGCAATGCGGTGCATACGGGCATTCATTCAAATTCTCGTATTCACCGTGGTAGAGGATGCGATCGTTAATGCATGCATGTATCTTCGAACCTCTAAACCTAGAGGGCGAGACAACCTTCTTTGCTTCGTTCGATGTCGGCGGGCAACTCGTTATTCTTTGGAAACATATTCTTCATTATTTTCAGCAACTTTTCAAATCCTGAGTCGAGATAGACCTTCATGTACCTTCCATTTTAGCAAATCCAAGTGTGCAACCCAGCTTTTTCAGACCATTATCGCATCCTAGGTACATCGACTTTTTGTGATCCTCAAACATGCGATCCAAATTCTCCATCTCCTTCTCAGTTTCGCAGTCTCCCCGTGCATCAGCAATGGTTCGGCCAAGATCATCAGCGGGCTCATCACGTGTCTCTTCTTCACCTGCCCCTTCACCTTCCCCTTCTGCTTCCCCTCCTTCAGCATCCTCCATGAAAGTATCACCGAAATGATTAGGATAGTTGTCATCATCCCCTTCTTCATTATCTTCCATTCTAACCCCTCTTTCTCCATGCTTGGTCCAACAATTATAGCTTGGCATGAAACCGTGCCGAAGCAAGTGGACGTGAATGGTTCTTGAGGAAGAATAACCCTTCTGATTCTTACAGGCAGCACATGGACGGAGAAAAAAAACCCGCTGCTTGTTCGCATTAGCCACAGCGAGGAAATCATTCAAACCCGTAATGAACTCGTCACAGAGTCGGTTACCGTACATCCATTGCCGATTCATTTGCATTATTATTATATAAAGTATATAATTAACCATCATGCATTTGTTAAACTAACTAGCTAGAAATAATAGAAATTAAACTATGAACTACACGTGCATATTTATCAATGACACATGAAAGGTTCAAGTTGCTAACCGCGATCGAGGAGGAAAAATAAATGAGAAAACATAAGTATGGCTCGGACACTTCATATAATGTTTGTTTTATGTGAACACAAGTGGCATCATGCTCTCGGGCATTTCATCGAACACCTCTTATGCATAAGAGGATACAAGCTAAACCCACCACCCCTTGTGAATAGAAGTGAAACACCAAGTAGCTCACACACAAGCCAAGTGTGCTGCAACGAGTATTTATAGTGGTGGGTCTTTAGTCCCGGTTGGCCTGGCCTGGCCTGAGCACCTTTAATCGCGGTTGGCCAGACCAACCGAGACTAAATGTCCGACCGTACACCAGCTGTCGATCGAGACCGTTGGACCCGGAGCTTCAGTCGTGGTTCCCATGCAGAACTGGGACTAAAGACCCCATTAATCCCGGGCCAAAATGTTTGAGGACTAATGGGGTGGTATGGAAGCCCTCTTTTCTACTAGTGTTACCAAGCACCTCTCTTTCTTCACTTTCGAAAATAACAGTACATATTTCTTGAAATTCCATGCTAGCACTAACTTCGTGTACAGACTGGACACACACACTTGTCCCCTCTTTAGTCTGCATTTGTTACAGTGAATAAAAGCTCTTGCTATACATCTTACACAAGAAGACTGGTCAAGAAAAGAAAAAGATTAGTCCCAAGAAGAACGCTCAACTTTTAACCAAGGACACAGCTTCTTATATATCAGGTTCTTGCTAACATTGCTTTGCTTTTGACCCCATTCAGGGGGCATCTTTGGCTGCTCAAAGCTATACTCTTGCAAGAAAAGAGGAGAGGGAGAGAGAACAGAGGTGGGAAACGAAAGAGTGGAAAAGCATGCGTTGGGGAGAATCCATGCGGCTTTCGCAGCTTGGAAGTTCTTTTCTTTCTTTAATCTTCAGCCCCCCTGCCTTTTGTCTTGTTTGTATGGATGCTTCTTGCTAGTTTTACTGAAGTAAATTCCTGGTGGTGTTTTATGTAGGCAAAGGGAAATATTATAAAGGTAATTGTTTCCAAGTTCGTTAAGATAAATTTGAGTTGGTCTAAAATTTGAAAGCTATGAACTGTATAAACTTTATAAGCTGTGAAAGAATTCTCTGAAACAACTCTCGAGTTACTAGCAAATGTGAAGGCTATTTGCAAGTAGAGTATGCTAACTGGAATATTAAAAGCTTCTTTAGTAAGTGGTCTACTTTGCTTTGGTAGTAGGGCACAAACACCAATAGATTTCACATCTTATCACAAGATAAGAAACAAAGCAAGGAAATTATTGGTCATCATATCTTTACGTGTACCTCTATAGCAAGCTTGCAATGTGCTTTCCTGGTCAATTAATACAACAAATAGGAAATTCAAAAAAGAGTGGGCACTAGCTACTACAAGCATGTGCAAAGCAGCTTCTGAAACAAAGGAGAACATCTTGCCCATATCCCCCTGACAAGAACCTTTGATGACTGATTTTGTGATAGGGAAACTTGGTACTGCTCTCTTTACAAAAAACTGCATGAGTAGAATGGCTTTGATTTTGCAAAAGCAGAAGCTTCTATTCCTATAATCTTCTTAAATAGCAGTGCTTAGAACATGATAGGCCATCTTCCCCTAGTTACACCAGCATCCCAGTCAGACCCACCACAGAATGGAGCTCCTGTTATTTCTTTTTTCTTTCTTTCAACACAATGATCTGATCCACAACAAGCACTTCCGAAGCTTCTGTTTGTTGGGGCGAGTGTCGCACCTATGCTCTGCCGGGCGATCTTCTTGATTCTCCAGCTCCCCTGAAGAATGCAGAGAGATGATCATTTCAATATCAGAGGGAGTACAGGGGAAACATGGGAACAACCCTTCAAGTGTTGTGTTCAAGGTTATCTACTGCATCATTGGGATTTTGATTTAAGTAGCCATAGCTAAATTAATAACGCCATCGCAGTGTGCTTTCTTTGACTGCTTCAGATGCATATTGGTTAATTATTTCAAGTATGGTAAGTGCATGCAGGGTGCTCATGAGGAGAGTATGAGCAATCGCCTTTGTTTGCGTAATGAGGACAAGCAGTGCAGCCATTTTTAGTTTTTCTTGTCATCTCATTATATTTATCATGCATTTCTGCTAAATACAACGTCGTAGCATCTTATGTTTGAATACATAGTGCTTAGTTTAATAGAAAAATCATAATGTAATGAAATGAGTGGGTGCAGCTGATATTATATTTAGAATATAGAAGCTTTAGTATACAAAATCCAACTTACAGTGAGCACACCGTGACAAAAGAAGACTGAAATCAACATTAATCCAGATACATGAGATACATACTACAAATTTGCATTGTAACTTATATTATGTTTGGTTTAGCCTAAACTGAAAGATCACAACAGTAATCAGTAGCCATGAATTTAATGCCAACTTCTTTCATATTAGACAAGTTCTTGTATGAAACCTAAGGCATTTGTGAACAAGGTGACATCCAGAAAACACATTGCGTATTATGTTCTTCTCCTTTGTCAATTGTTTAATGTCAAAATGAGAATCCTCCGAGATCCATGGAAAGTTAGTACCCAAATAAGAGAAGGAAGAAGAACAAATAGCAGCATTACATAGTTGAATGCAGGAAAATTAAGTTACCTGTTGTGAACTGGATCCGGTCCACTGTGCACCTTCCTCTTGCTGCTACTGAAAGGATCATCAGCCTTGAATTCCTCCAGTGTCCTCTTAGTCAATCCTCTATTGACTCCAGTCATCATCCTCCTACCGCCTACTACTGCATTGGCTAACCGCACAGGAGATGAATGTTTCACGCTACTCTCCACCATCATTGACACCAGAACAAGGCCTCCAAACAGGATGGCCAATGCCGGCTTCGCAGACCTTCCCAGCCGGCTCATGATAGCTCCTACCTTTGTGTTGGCTCGGCACTGCCACCACCACAACCCCTCTATGTGCTTCTCATAGGGTGGTGCTGGTGCAGCTGCAAGAACTCCAATATGAGTGTGAGGTTACCTTGCTCCCTGTCTCAGTGTCTCAACACATTATATTCTGCAGGCAGTGGTGGTATTTTTGTTTCTTGCTCCTTGGTTTCTTCTCGAGTTTTCTTTCTTCTTCTCTAGCTGCTTCTCGTGTGCCTTTGAAGGGCCTAATGCAGGGGGCAGGGTAGAATCAAAGCAACTGAGCCATGCTTGCTTTTGTCCTTTGCTTTTCTTTTCCTTGAGTTATGCTATTTTTCTTTCTTTTCTTTTGATTTCATATGTAATTGGTCTTGATTGGTCAAAGAAGATCCAATAGCCTATAGGAGTTCAAGGTTGCAACTGACCGTGCTGCCTGGTCCATAAGGATTCCTTGGTTAGAGGATAATCTTGATTACTTGAAAGTGTTAAGGATGGAATAAAAGAAGGGGAAGAAGTAACCTTTGAGTAAATCTAGGAGGGGCATGACAGATGAGAGATTGTTCTGATTAAGCAAGGCACAGAAAGCAACTGCAAAGTGAGAAGCACCCTGGAGAAATACACATCTGTATGCTACTACTTTCAGGTGATATGTCGCTATCTTTTTTATTGTACTGTGACAACATGTATCAAACTTTCCCTCCTCATGAACCCTAGAAAACATCCCTCTTATTCAACTCTTTACATTTATACATGTTTCGCTACCCTGATAAAATCTACACAAATACATTTTTTTTTTGCATGCAGTTACTTATAATTCATCTGTTATCTTACATATTTTCTCTCTCATCAACACGGCAGGCATGTTACTGAAAAAACATGGTCAGTACAAAATAGTTTGGACCTGATGTGATTTATCAGCATATCTGAAGCAAGCAGATTTTCCTTGACCAAAAGCCAAGATGAGGCAGGGGACAAGTCCATATCACTCCTATATTGTGGAAAGGGCCAAAGGAGTTGGTTATTTTTGAGACAGCCTGACACACTGGCTGTCCTGCAATTCACTGTTATGCAAGCTAGCAAAAATAAAGTGCAAGAGGTGGCTGCATGCATTACTGACACTAGGACATCCCCTGTTTTAACATTGGTAAATGCTGAAAATTACTTCCCCTCTACGACCTCGGTACATCCTAATATTTACTCCATCTGCTCTTGCAGCGAAGTTGAAATTTGTAGCATAAGACAAGGGAGTAATTTAGTACTGTTCCTGGTACGAAAATTCAAACACCGCTTCATATGAAGTACTCCATCTGCTCTTGCAGTGAGTACTTGCTATTCACTTCTATGCAGAGCCCGACGTAAACTCTTGTAGCTTGCATCAATTGATGCGAACTTTTGAGTTTAAAGCGGCCTTTTTAACCAAAAAAAAACTTAATATTCGGTAGGTGATACAACATTTTTAACAAAAAGGAACCAAATATACATGAATCTTCTGGTCGCTCACGAATCTTCTGGTAATATTCGGTAGTATAATTTGGTCACTTTGCCATAGAACATTATAGTAAGCTAAAACATTCAGATGACACCTCCTTTTCGAAAGAAAAATAATTCAGAGGACACTCTTTACAGGGTTTACCTTCACCCTAATATGAATCTTTTGTTTTTGGAAAAACGCAAAGCTTCCTCCTCGATGCATTGGTAGAAAGAATAGAGTTACAATTATGCAGGCCTAATACTAGGCCGAAATAACCGAGCACCCAAGACAAAGCCATGACCAACAGCTTTTAGAGACATTACAACCCGTCCTAAATGCCATCCATATAAACGCACAAGAGGCAAACCCCGCCAAGTCCACCAGTAGTTTTTAGTGGAGTGCCTGGATGGCGTACAGTTTCAGAAGCTTCGATATTTATTTTAAATCTGAACCGTGCCTCGAGATGCTCGAAGTGCGGCTTATACCATAATATCTGAATGTTCTCAGTAACCTCTTATGAAGTAAGAAGCTATACATGCCAAAGGTTGCTACCTGACAAGAGGCATTCCAGATAAGAACCAAGAAATCACGCAAATTGTGATCGATCACCTCGAGAGAAATGACCGGGCTCCTACCCACAACCGGGTTTCCGATGGAATAAGCAGAAAACCCTGCAACTATCCTCAGAATGACAGCATCCATTGCATAGTTCCTACGTGAACAAAAATCGACAAGCGTTCCTGTTACTAAAATTGACCAGCTACTGTCACCATGAAAACCCTGTCCCAACTGCTTGCAATGAGTGCCACGGCAGGAAGTATCAGTTGCTGCAGCGGTGGATCTATACTGGACACTGGATCCTTAGTAAATTGTTGTTCAGAGGGGTGGTCCGTTGACTGACGCCGGTCTGAATGTTTACTGCTTGCCGGGGCGTGCCGCGAGCAGCTAGCTCAGTCTGGTCGACTTGGCGATCTAAATGTTCAGTAATTGCGATCTTGCATAGTAACGAGAAGAACATTGACCTTATGCACTTATGGATGTACAAGGCGACAGAGCTTAGATGGATTTAACTTGGAGCTAATTACACCATTGATCCTACAACTTATTCATAATGTGAGTCAATAATCTTGCAAAATCAGTTTGCAATGAGGGTCGTGTTGAACCGTTTTTTTCTCTCGCTCTGGCGATTATGAGGGTGATCTAGGGTTTTTACCGCTGCCGCCACCGGCGGCCGGTCCTTCCGATCATTGACGAGGTGTGCTAATTCCTGTCCCCGTCTAGGGTCTTTGTCCTCCCCTGGATTTGGTCCAGTGGTGAGTTTTTCCTTCCTCCCACGGTATCCCGCCAGCGGTGAGTTTCGTTATTCAGGTTTCCGTTTTGGTTGTTTGAGGGTGACGTGATCTGGTTGTTGTGCGGTACTACTTTGGATACGTGCCATCAGTTCCCTAAGGGCTTGTCTATAGTTCTGGCTGTGATTGACGACGTGATCTGCAACAAGGAGTACGATCTGTCGGTCGCTTGGTGATCAGTTGACTGTTTGTGCGAGAAGACGAACAATTCTAGCGGGCTCCGTGTAGGAGCTTCGATGTGCCTAATGGATTCCTTCATCTGGAACTGTCGGGGTGGGGGGAACCGCCGGACAGTTCGTGAGGCACAGAATCTGTGCCAAAAGCATAACCATGATCTTGTTTTTCTATGTGAAACGAGGCAAACGGAAGAGCGGATGAAGTCCATGTGCGCTCGGCTAGGTTTGAAGGGTTTTGCAGCCGTAGGCAGTGATGGACGAAGTGGCGGGATTGCTTTGTTCTGGCATGAATCACTATTGGTGGAGGTGCTGGGAAAAGGTAGTAGATATATTGATGTATGTGTGAAGGATGGACAGAACGCTGATCCTTGGAGTTGGAGAGCCACTTTTGTATACGGGGAACCACGTGTGGAGAATCGTCATCTCATGTGGGAGCTCCTAGGATAACTGAAGAATGTTTCGCCACATCCGTGGGTGGTGACAGAATGAAGCAATGTGGCAACATGAGCATTGCTCTCAACGAGGTAGACCGGAGGGGCAAATGAGAGAGTTCAGAGAAGCACTTCAGGCCTGTGAACTTACTGACATAGGCTTCAAGGGTTTTCCATATACGTTTGATAATCGACAGCAGGGTCAGCGGAATGTGAAAGTCCGTCTTGACCGAGCATGTGCAGATATGGAATGGAGAAATCGTTTTCCAATGGTGGAGGTAGAGCATCTGGTGTCCTCTAGATCGGACCATGTGCCCCTGCTGCTCCGTCTTGGCCAAGGAGATGTAAGGCCTCCTAAACGGACCATGCGATATGAACTAATGTGGGAGAGAGAGTCTACCCTCCCGGAAGTAATCTCTAATGCTTGGGGAAATGTGAGAAGAGAAGGAGATCTGGGTGAGGTGGAGTGCTCACTAAAACAGGTCATGGCTGAACTGAATGAATGGAGTAAGCAGAAATTTGGACATGTTCGGCGTGAGCTGGAAGAGTTGCGGGGAGAATTGGCAGCTTTGAATCAAGCAAATGCTGCCCGGGAGGTGATCCGGTTAAAATGGAAAGGATGGATGAGCTTTTGTATAGAGAGGAGATGATGTGGCTTCAAAGAAGCAGAATCTCATGGCTGAAAGAAGGAGACAGGAACACGAAATACTTCCATCAGAAGGCAGTGTGGCGAGCACGGAAAAATCACGTGAAGAATTTGAAACGAACAGATTGATCGGTGTGTACTACACCTTCAGAGATGGAAAGAATGGCGTCTTCCTATTTCAAGGAATTACATACGAAAGACCCAACCCTAGATCCACATGTAATACTAGACCTGTTGGAAGGAAGGGTAACGGGGGAGATGAATGATATGCTGACGAAGGAGTTTTCTGATGATGAGATCAGTGATGCCCTCTTCCAGATAGGGCCTTTGAAAGCCCGGGGTGTGGATGGCTTGCCGACACGTTTTTACCAGAGGAATTGGGCCCTGTTAAAAGGGGATATAATCAAGGCGATAAAGTGTTTTTTTGCAACAGGGGAAATGCCTCAGGGAGTAAATGATACGGTAATTGTTCTCATCCCAAAGAACGACCAGCCGGAAAGTATGAAGGATTTTAGACCGATCACATTATGCAATGTGCTATATAAAATCGCGTCCAAGTGCATTGTCAATCGAATGAGACATATACTTGATGAGTTGATTTCAGAATACCAGAGTGCGTTCATCCTGGGGAGGTTGATAACTGATAATGCAGTGGTGGCTTTTGAAGTGTTGCATCATATCCAGCAAGAACAGAATCCAGACACAGCTAGTTGTGCATACAAATTAGACTTATCTAAGACGTATGATCGGGTGGACTGGACTTTTCTTGAGCAAGCACTGCTAAGGGTTGGTTTCTCGGCAACTTGGGCGAGGTGGATTATGCAATGTGTAACGACGGTACGCTTCGCTGTCAAGTTCAATGCGAAAGTTTTAGACTGGTTCTCTCCATCACGAGGACTACGACAAGGTGATCCGTTATCACCTTTTCTTTTCCTCTTTGTTGCTGATTCATTGACAAGCCTGATACATGAAGCAGTTCGAAATAAGGGGCTAAAACCGGTGATCTTATGCCGGTCAGCGCCAGCCATATCACATCTGCTATTTGCGGATGATACGCTGATGTTCCTAAAAGCAACAACAGAACAGGCGAATTTGGTAAAGAATATTCTAGCGAGATATGCTCAAGGTACTGGACAGCTTTTAAACCCGGAGAAATGCAGTGCTTTCTTTGGGGATGCTTGCACAGAAGAGGCAAAGGAGGTGGTCAGAGGTATTCTGCAGGTGCAAGCATACCACTTTGAAGATAAATATTTGGGCTTACCTGTACCTGAAGGCCGTATACACCGTGGAAGATTACAGTCTCTACTAGAACGCCTTTGTAAAAGAATGGTAGACTGGGGAGACAAGTTGATGTCGACGGCGGCGAAGGAAACTTTGGTCAAGGCAATTGCACAGGCGATTCCAACATATATTATGGGAGTTTTTAAATTGCCCATGTCTGTCTGTGATGATCTCACAAAGTTGATTCAAAACTATTGGTGGGGGTTTGAAGATGGAAGGCACAAGACCCACTAGGTTGCATGGGAAAATGATACGCCCAAAGAACCGAGGAGGTCTAGGCTTTCGTGATATGAGGGTCTTCAACCAAGCTCTTCTGGTTAGGCAAGCATGGAGATTGCTGGAGAGACCGAACAGCTTGTGCGCCCGCCTGCTTAAAGCGAAATACTACAAAAGTGGAAGCTTGCTAGATATGGTATTTCCTGTTTATGCTTCACCAATATGGAAAGGAATTGAATATGGTCTGGAATTATTGAAAAAAGGTGTCATATGGAGAATTGGGAATGGAGAAACAGTTAAGGTATGGAGGGATCCTTGGATACCACGTGCTTCGGGGTCACGCAAACCATTATCACCAAGAGGAACTTGTCGTCTACAAAGAGTTGAACAATTCCTACGGTTGGATGGTTCGTGGAATGAAGATTTACTGAATGAGTATATGATCCATGCGGATGTGGAGGAAATCCTAAACATACGAGTGTCCCCAAGACATGATCGTGATTTTGTGGCTTGGAATTTGGAGAAAACGGGGCTCTTTACAGTCCGGAGTGCTTACCATCTGGGTGTGGAAGAAAAACTGCTGCCACAAGGTGATGTATCCACAAGCTCTAGACCTAGTGGAGATCGACCTGTGTGGAAGATGTTTTGGAAAATTAAAGTTCCTCAAAAAGTGAAAATATGTGCTTGGAAAATGCTTGTGGGGGGTTTACCAACAAGGGAAACAAAAAAGCATAAGCATATGGAAGTGGACAGTATGTGCCAAAGGTGTGGATGTATAGAGGAGGATGGTTTCCACGCATTAGTAGTATGCCCACGAGCTGCATCACTGTGGGATGCAATGAAAGAAGTCTGGGACATACCGGAGAAAGAACAACTAATGCATACAGGACCGGAATGGTTGTTTGATCGTCTGGTGACTCTGGATGACGACGCAAGAGCACGGGTGTTGATGATCATTTGGAGGAACCGGCATAACCGCAATGAGATAATTCATGGAAGAGAGAGGCTCCTTTAGAAGCTTCACGTTTATTCCTTCAGAGTTATATGAATTCTCTACTGCTCATTGATACGAATGATGGTAAGGACATACTGAAAGGAAAATCAGTCACCTCAAAAACAATGAAGAAGAAGGGGCGAGGCAGTTGCAGACGAACCCATGAAATAGCTCAATGGCCAAAACCACCAGATGGATGGCTTGCTGTCTCGGTTGATGGCTCGTTCGGTCCGGTGCAGAAGGAGGCCGGGACGGCTGCAATTATACGTGATGGTAGAGGTGATTTTGTGCTGGCCTCCTGCACATTTTTCAACCGTTGCCGAGATGCCCTGGAAGCTGAAACACTGGCTTTTAGAGAAGGAATTGGGATTGCATTGGCTTACACGGCTCAGCCTTTGGTCATCCAAACGGATTGTGCAAACCTTGCAAAAGCTTTGAAGGAAGGAAACATGGACAAATCGCATATTGGACACCTGGTTAAAGACATCACGGAGAATTTGGAGGGGGAGAGGGAGCTTATTATAGAAGTGATTCAGAGAACAACAAATAGGGTTGCAGATCGACTAGCTTATATAGCGAGAGCTGAGAATCAAACCGACTTATGGTTGCAGGATGCTCCTGACGCTCTAGTAGACATTCTGGCTACTGATTGTAATCCTATTTTCAATTAATAAAGCTCCATATTGATCGCAAAAAAAATCTTGCAAAATCTACTTGCCAGTCATGTGAAGTTTTGGTCCTCAGTCAATCAGAAATTAACATGCGGTGTTACCGATTTTGCAGAAAGATCCCTAATATTCTTAACTGACACATAAAACCTTTGGTGCCGTCTTACATGCGGGTCTCACCTGTCAAGGCAGACGACGAAAATAAAAGTTGTTGCGCAAAGCTAAGAGCATCTCCAGCCGTTAGGGCTCCCCAGGCCGAAATCCGGTGCTATTTAGCGCCGGATGGATGTATTTTTTTTGGCCTGAGGAGGCCCATTTTCCTAGCGGCGAGTTCAGGATGGATCAAAAGTTTTGACAAAAACAGCGAATTCAGATAAAATAAGACGAAATTCGTTCAAACATAAGCGAAATTTAAAGATATTTAACATATATAGGCGAGTTCGTACATATATAGGCCGAATTCGTACATATATTTGAATTTGACCTGAGTGAGGCCTTTGTGGCGTTGGTCTAGCCTTCGTGGCGACCACACTCCTCCAAACGTAGACGTACTTCCCCTCAAAAGGAAGGAACTACGGGAATCATCTCTGTGTCTCTGCGTGCTCCACTCTCGGTTACCTCTATCCTTAATAGCTTTATTATATCTTGTCTAGCTATATCTTGCTTAGTTGTAGATCTTGTCATATAGGTAAATTTACATAGTTGCATATCTAGAGAATTTACCTCTCTGTCAAGCTTAAATTGAAAAAGAACTAAAAATTGGTTAGCACCTATTCACCCCCCTCTAAGTGCGGCATACGATCCTTTCAATTGGTATCAGAGCCTCGGCTCTTATTTCGGGCTTAACCGGCTAAGAGTATGCCAGACGATGAGGTTGCAGAAGGGGCCATGAAGCCGGTCTCTATGGAAGATCTCAAGTTGATGGAAACATCTTTGAGGTCCTCCATGGAAGCTCAAATGGAAAATATAAAGATATACATTTCAAGGCTTATACCACCGCTTCCCCCTGTCGCTCCCGTCGAAGAGGAAAAGGACAAGGGCTCTTTAGAAGAGGGAGATGCTTCGGGCTTACCCTCTTCTAGCAAGTCCTTGGATGGTGATCACTTAGACAAAATTAAAACCCCCAATGCTTCTCCTAGAGCGGTGTCGGTGGGAGCTACAATGTCGTTCCTCCACCTTTCTGCTCTCCCGATATCCCGGTTCCCCATCCTCACATAAACAATAGGGGTGATCCACCCAAAAGTTTAATGTTGAAGATTTTAATACTTGGCAATTTGAGTTTCGCTCTTATGTTTGTAGTGCCTGCAATGAACTTTGGAGAATCATTATGGAAGGTTAGAAACCTTACAAGCCCGACAGGTTGACTAGAAGAGAAGAGGTTGATAACCAACTCAACCCTATTGCCTTAAACATGATTCAAACAAGTGTGGGGACAAAGGACTTGGCTTATGTTCGGAAATTCACCACAGCCAAGGAAGCTTGGGAGGGTTTGTCCATAATCTTCATGGGAAGTGCAAGCATGAAGAGAAACAAGTATAGTGCTCTTCGGAACCAAGCCGAAGGGTTCATGAGGTTGCCAGATGAAAGATGTATAGAAGGCTTATCACCATTACCGGTGCCTTTCAGAATGTGGGTGCCCAACATATTGATGAATTTTGGACCAAGGACAAGTATATTGATTGCATGATGCCTTATGAACCCATTGATGTCTAGAGTCTCCTTGGAAGAGAAAGCTATCCTGCACTTACCTCCCAACAAGTGGTGCACGAGTTGCAAGCTCTCAAGGTGGCCGAACAAAACTCTCAAGATTCTCGCAATCGTGCTCTAGGAATGGCAAGAAGTACAAACATTGCTTTGAAGGTCAATACCGTGGAAGAAGTGAACACTCAAGAACCATATAGGACTGATACGTCCCAAACGTATCTATAATTTCTTATGTTCCATGCTATTTTTATGATGATACTCACATGTTTTATACACATTATATGTCATTATTATGCATTTTCCGGCACTAACCTATTGACGAGATGCCGAAGAGCCAGTTGTTGTTTTCTGCTGTTTTTGGTTTCGAAATCCTAGTAAGGAAATATTCTCGGAATTGGACGAAATCAACGCCCAGGGGCTTATTTTTCCACGAAGCTTCCAGAAGACCGGAGGAGATACGAAGTGGGGCCACGGGGCGCCGCCACACTAGGGCGGCGCGGCCTAGAGGGGGCCCGCGTGGCCCTAGCGTGTGGGGCCCCCGTGACGCCTCCTGACCTGCCCTTCCGCCTACTTAAAGCCTTCGTCGTGAAACCCCCAGTACCGAGAGCCACGATACGGAAAACCTTCCAGAGACGCCACCCCCGCCAATCCCATCTCGAGGGATTCAGGAGATCGCCACCGGCACCCTGCCAGAGAGGGGAATCATCTCCCGGAGGTCTCTTCATCGCCATGATCGCCTCCGGATCGATGTGTGAGTAGTCCACCCCTGGACTATGGGTCCATAGCAGTAGCTAGATGGTTGTCTTCTCCTCATTGTGCTATCATGTTAGATCTTGTGAGCTGCCTATCATGATCAAGATCATCTATTTGTAATGCTACATGTTGTGTTTGTTGGGATCCGATGAATATTGAATACTATGTCAAGTTGATTATCAGTCTATCATATATGTTGTTTATGTTCTTGCATGCTCTCCGTTGCTATTAGAGGCTCTCGGCCAAGTTGATACTTGTGACTCCAAGAGGGAGTATTTATGCTCGATAGTGGGTTCATGCCTCCATTAAATGCGGGACGAGTGACGGAAAGTTCTAAGGTTGTGGATGTCTTGTTGTCACTAGGGATAAAACATCGATGCTTTGTCTAAGGATATTTGTGTTGATTACATTACGCACCATACTTAATGCAATTGTCCGTTATTTGCAACTTAATACCGGAGGGGGTTCGGATGATAACCTGAAGGTGGACTTTTTAGGCATAGATGCATGCTGGATAGCGGTCTATGTGCTTTGTCGTAATGCCCTGATTAAATCTCATAGTACTCATCATGATATATGTATGTGCATTGTTATGCCTTCTTTATTTTTCAATTGCCCAACTGTAATTTGTTCACCCAACATGCTATTTCTTATCGGAGAGACACCACTAGTGAACTGTGGACCCCGGTCCAATTCCTTACATCTGAAATACAATCTACTGCAATTGTTCTTTACTGTTCTTCGCAAACAAACATCATCATCCACACTATACATCTAATCCTTTGTTTACACAGCAAGCCGGTGAGATTGACAACCTCACTGTTACGTTGGGGCAAAGTACTTTGATTGTGTTGTGCAGGTTCCACGTTGGCGCCGGAATGCCTGGTGTTGCACCGCACTACACTCCGCCACCAACAACCTTCACGTGCTTCCTTGACTCCTACTGGTTCGATAACCTTGGTTTCTTAATAAGGGAAAACTTACTGCTGTGCGCATCACACCCTCCTCTTGGGGTTCCCAACGGACGTGTCGACTACGCGCCATCAAGGACCTCTTGGAGCATGTCCTATCCGGAGGATTTGGAATACCACTACCATGACCACATGGCATTCCATGCAAAAACCTTTTGGGTTGATCCATCCAAAGCAAAGGAAGAAAACATCAAGAGAAACAACTCAAGTGGGTTCAAGAGCTCGGGTCCAACATCAAGATCATGCTTCAATTGTGGTGACAAGTTCCATTTCATCGCCGAATGCCCCTATGAGAATAGAGAAACTCGTGGTGGAAGGCTCATTCCCAAGGACAGGAGCAAAGATTCAAACATCAAGAATAAGAAGACAAGAGGCCATCAAGGATTGTGCTAATGACTAAAGGAGAGTATTCTTCTGATGATAATGATATTGATAGTGATGAAGAAGATACCTCAAAGGAAGTGGCCGCCATTGCCACCACCAATATTCCCTCTTCATCCCTCTTTGAATCCCCCAATGAGGACCCTCACATCAGAAATGCACATTGCTTCATGGCAAGGTCCTCCTTGGACACATTGATACGTCCCAAACGTATCTATAATTTCTTATGTTCCATGCTACTTTTATGATGATACTCACATGTTTTATACACATTATATGTCATTATTATGCATTTTCCAGCACTAACCTATTGACGAGATGCCGAAGAGCCAGTTGCTGTTTTCTGCTGTTTTTGGTTTCAGAAATCCTAGTAAGGAAATATTCTCGGAATTGGACGAAAACAACGCCCAGGGGCCTATTTTCCACGAAGCTTCCAGAAGACTGGAGGAGATACGAAGTGGGGCCACGGGGCGCCGCCACACTAGGGCAGCGCGGCCTAGAGGGGGCCCGCGCGGCCCTAGCGTGTGGGCCCCCCGTGACGCCTCCTGACCTGCCCTTCCGCCTACTTAAAGCCTTCGTCGCGAAACCCCCAGTACCGAGAGCCACGATACGGAAAACCTTCTAGAGACGCCGCCGCCGCCAATCCCATCTCGGGGATTTAGGAGATCGCCTCCGGCACCCTCGCCGGAGAGGGGAATCATCTCCCGGAGGTCTCTTCATCGCCATGATCGCCTCCGGATCGATGTGTGAGTAGTCCACCCCTGGACTATGGGTCCATAGCGATAGCTAGATGGTTGTCTTCTCCTCATTGTGCTATCATGTTAGATCTTGTGAGCTGCCTATCATGATCAAGATCATCTATTTGTAATGCTACATGTTGTGTTTGTTGGGATCCGATGAATATTGAATACTATGTCAAGTTGATTATCAATCTATCATATATGTTGTTTATGTTCTTGCATGCTCTCCATTGCTAGTAGAGGCTCCGGCCAAGTTGATACTTGTGACTCCAAGAGGGAGTATTTATGCTCGATAGTGGGTTCATGCCTCCATTGAATGCTGGGGAGTGACGAAGAACCTCTAAGGTTGTGGATGTGATGTTGCCACTAGGGATAAAACATCGATGCTTTGTCTAAGGATATTTGTGTTGATTACATTACGCACCATACTTAATGCAATTGTCTCGTTGTTTGCAACTTAATACCGGAAGGGGTTCGGATGATAACCTCGAAGGTGGACTTTTTAGGCATAGATGCATGCTGGATAGCGGTCTATGTACTTTGTCGTAATGCCCCGATTAAATCTCATAGTACTCATCATGATATATGTATGTGCATTGTTATGCCTTCTTTATTTGTCAATTGCCCAAGCTGTAATTTGTTCACCCAACATCTGTTTATCTTATGGGAGAGACACCACTAGTGAACTGTGGACCCCGGTCCAATTCTTTACATCCGAAATACAATCTACTGCAATTGTTCTTTACTGTTCTTCGCAAACAATCATCATCTTCCACACAATACGTTTAATCCTTTGTTTACAGCAAGCTGGTGAGATTGACAACCTCAGTGTTACGTTGGGGCAAAGTACTTTGATTGTGTTGTGCAGGTTTCACGTTGGCGCCGGAATTCCTAGTGTTGCGCCGCACTACACTCCGCCACCAACAACCTTCACGTGCTTCCTTGACTCCTACTGGTTCGATAACCTTGGTTTCTTACTGAGGGAAAACTTACTGTTGTGCGCATCACACCTTCCTCTTGGGGTTCCCAACGGACGTGTGTCTCACGCGCCATCAAGCATATTTTCTAGCGCCGTTGTCGGGGAGATCAAGACACGCTGCAAGGGGAGTCTCCCACATCCAATCTCTTTACTTTGTTTTTGTCTTGCTTTACTTTACTTTATCTACTGCTTTGTTTGCTCTTATATCAAAAACACAAAAAAAATTAGTTGCTAGTTTTACTTTATTTACTGTCTTGTTCTCTATATTGAAAACACACAAAAATTAGCTACTTGCATTTAGTTTATTTTGTTATCATGTCTAGCTTCTAACCTGTTACTTCTCCACCTCATGAATTAATCTTTACTTTTAAACAAGGGGATGAGGAGAGTTTTAAAGATGCTTGGTCTAGAATTTTTGATTCTTATCGTAAAGCTGAACCTCAAATGACTCTAAGTTTGCACCTTAGTAACTTTTATTTTGGGCTTATGATTCGCTATAGATATGCCTTGGATGCTGTAGTGGGAGGAGATTTCCTTCATTGCGATGGGGATCGAGATTTTAATGCCATAAAGAAACTGGTTGCATCACATAGTTCAGCTAATAATTTTGATTCATCTCTTATTAGTATTTATAATAGATTAAACATTCTTGAAACAAATACAGCTTGCTTGAAAGAAAGGTATGGTCAGATTCGTGAGCGTCTTGATCATGTTTTAGTAAACTCTGAACCTTCAATGTGGGACCCTACCTTTAAATTTGCTATTGGTGGAGAAACTTTTTATGCCCGTTGTGATATTATGACTGAATTTTGCCTTATGCCTGAAAGTATTTTTGAATCTTTGACACTTTGGGGACTTACTGAAGGTGGAGAAGGAATAACTCTTACCGATAACTCTGTTATAATTCCTAAGGGAATAGCCGAGGGTGTGTTCACAACCATTCTTGGAAGAACGATATCCACTGATTATCTTGTTATTGAATGTGTAGGAACAGGACAGATCACACTTGGAAGATCCCTGCTGAAACTATTGGGAGCAATCATAGATGCGGGGAAAGGCACCCTAAAATTCACCTCTACACCGGGAGGCGGCCATGTATTCCCTAAACAAAAGAGTAAGAAAAAGAGTAAGAAGGGTAGGCGTAAAGCCCGAGGTAATAATGTTGATGCTTCGTCCCTCGATAATACTTGATCCACACTTTGTGCGCCTAGCTGAAAGGCGTTAAAAAAAGCGCTTATGGGAGACAACCCATTATTTTACTTCTGCACTTTGTTTTATATTTGAGTCTTGGAAGTTGTTATTACTATAGCAACCTCTCCCTATCTTTATTTTATTGCATTGTTGTGCCAAGTAAAGTCTTTGATAGTAAAGTCAATACTAGATTTGGATTACTGCGCAGGAACAGATTTCTTGCTGTCACAAATTTGAGCAGTAGTCTCTGTAGAAAATTTATAAAAATCTGACAATTTACGTGCGTGATCCTCAGATATGTACGCAACTTTCATTCAATTTGGGCATTTTCATCTGAGCAAGTCTGGTGCCTCTAAAAAATTCGTCTTTACAGACTGTTCTGTTTTGACAGATTCTGCCTTTTATTTCGCATTGCCTATTTCGCTATGTTTGATGGATTTCTTTGTTCCATTAACTTTCAGTAGCTTTGTGCAATGTCCAGAAGTGTTAAGAATGATTATGTCACCTCTGAATATATGAATTTTCAATTATGCACTAACCCTCTAATGAGATTGTTTTGAGTTTGGTGTGGAGGAAGTTGTCAAGGGTCAAGAGAGGAGGATGATACAATATGATCAAGAAGAGTGAAAAGTCTAAGCTTGGGGATGCCCCCGTGGTTCATCCCTGCATATTTTAAGAAGACTCAAGCATCTAAGCTTGGGGATGCCCAAGGCATCCCTTCTTCATCGACAACTTATCAGGTTCCTCTAGTGAAACTATATTTTTATTCCGTCACATCTTATGTGCTTTACTTGGAGCGTCTGTTTGTTTTTATTTTTGTTTTTGTTTTTGTTTGAATAAAATCGGATCCTAGCATTCTTTGTTTGGGAGAGAGACACGCTCCGCTTTTTCGTATGAACACATATGTTCTTAGCTTTATCTTTAACGTTCATTGCGAAAGTTGAACTACTTCATTCATTGTTATATGGTTGGAAACGGAAAATGCCGCATGTGGTAAATGGTATAATGTCTTGAATAATTTGATACTTGGCAATTGTTGTGCTCATATAGATCATGTTTAAGCTCTTGCATCATGTACTTTGCACCCATTAATGAAGAACTACATAGAGCTTGTTAAAATTTGGTTTGCATGATTGGTCTCTAGAGTCTAGATATTTTTTGGTTAAGGTGTTTGAACAACAAGGAGACGATGTAAAGTCTTATAATACTTACAATATGTTCATATGTGAGTCTTGTTGCACCGTTTTATACTTGAGTTTGCTTCAAACAACCTTGCTAGCCTAGCCTTGTATTGAGAGGAATTCTTCTCGTGCATCCAAATCCTTGAGCCAATAACCATGCCATTTGTGTCCACCATACCTACCTACCACATGGTATTTCTCCGCCACTCCAAAGTACATTACTTGAGTGCTACCTGATGACCCACAAGTATAGGGGATCGCAACAGTCTTCGAGGGAAGTATTACCCAATTTATTGATTCGACACAAGGGGAGACAAAGAATACTTGGAAGCCTTAACAACGGAGTTGTCAATTCAGTTGCACTGGAAACAGACTTGCTCGCAAGAGTTTATCGAGTAGTAACAGCTTTATAGCAAGTAGCAGTAGTGAAATAACGAGTAGCGGAGTAACAAAGACAGCAGTAGTGATTTTAGTAAACAAGCAGGATTAAAATACCGTAGGCACGGGGACGGATAACGGGCGTTGCATGGATGAGAGAAACTCATGTAACAATCATAGCAGGGCATTTGCGGATAATAATAAAACGGTATCCAAGTACTAATCAATCAATAGGCATGTGTTCCAATTATAGTCGTACGTGCTCGCAATGAGAAACTTGCACAACATCTTTTGTCCTACCAGCCGGTGGCAGCCGGGCCTCAAGGGAAACTACTCGGATATTAAGGTACTCCTTTTAATAGAGTACCGGAGCAAAGCATTAACACTCCGTGAACACATGTGATCCTCACATCACTACCATCCCCTCCGGTTGTCCCGATTTCGTCACTTCGGGGCCATTGGTTCCGGACAGCGACATGTGTATACAACTTGCGGGTAAGATCATAAACAACGAATATCCTCATGAATCAATAACATGTTCAGATCTGAGATCATGGCACTCGGGCCCTAGTGACAAGCATTAAGCATAACAAGTTGCAACAATATCATAAAAGTACCATCTACGGACACTAGGCACTATGCCCTAACAATCTTATGCTATTACATGACCAATCTCATCCAATCCCTACCATCCCCTTCACCTACAGCGGGGGAATTACTCACACATGGATGGGGGGAACATGGCTGGTTGATGGAGAGGCGTTGGCGGTGATGGCGGTGATGATCTCCTCCAATTCCCCGTCCCGGCGGAGTGCCAGAACGGAGACTTCTGGCTCCTGCGACGGAGTTTCGCGATGTGGCGGCGTTCTGGAGGGTTTCTGGCGACTTCGACTTCTCTCCGTGCGTTTTTAGGTCGAGGCGAATAAGTAGTCCGAAGGGGGCGTCGGAGGCCGGCCGAGGGGCCACACCACCTGGCCGCGCGGGCCCCCCCGGGCCGCGCCACCGGGTGGTGTGGGGCCCTCGGGCCTCCACTTCAATTGCCCTTCCGGCTCCGTTAGTTTCCCGGGAAAATAGGGCCTTCGCATAAATTCCGAGGTTTTTCCCGAAAGTTGGATTTCTGCACAAAAACGAGACACTGTAGCAGCTTCTGCTGAAAACAGCGTTAGTCCGTGTTAGTTGCATCCAAAATACACAAATTAGAGGCCAAACAATAGCAAAAGTGTTCGGGAAAGTAGATACGTTTTCGACGTATCAACTCCCCCCAAGCTTAGCTTATTGCTTGTCCTCAAGCAATTCAGTTAACAACCGAGCGATAAAAGAACTTTCACGAACACATTTGCTCATATGATGTATATATTCTCATGCTATGGCTAATACTTAAGCAGTTCATAATGAGATACATGCAAATAAGATCATCTAACAGCTATGTCAATCATGGAGAGGTACCAACAATTAATAATAAGCATCATGAATCATGTATATAAGCAGGATTGCAATGTTCATAAGAGAGTATGATAAAGTGGTATCTCGCTTGCATGTATTTGATTGGCAAAACATAAATGCCCGGGCACCTCTGGAGTTCATAGAAAGACTAGAAGTAGTGATTGTCAAAGATAAAAGCATCAAAGTTATACCACAATCAATCATATTTTGAGACAAGCATATTATACTAAGAATGACAGGTGTGCTCTCAAGATAGTACTCAAAGAAATATTGGAGACACAACATAAAAGTAAAAGATTGACCCTTCAGCAGAGGGAAGCAGGGATTAACATGCGCTAGAGCTTTTCATTTGTAAAGTAGGAGTAAAATTATTTTGAGAGGTGTTTGTTGTTGTCAACGAATGGTAATGGGTACACTAACTACCTCGCCAACCGGACTTTCAAGAGCGGCTCCCATGAATTATTGCATATTTATGTGGCACTCCTTCCAACCTTTCTTACACAAACCATGGCTAACCGAATCCTCGGGTGCCTGCCAACAATCTCATACCATGAAGGAGTGCCCTTTTATTTTAGTTTTATTATGATGATGACACTCCCCCAACCTTTGCTTACACAAGCCATGGCTAACCGAATCCTTCGGGTGCCGTCCAACAATCACAAACCATGGAGGAGTGTCTATTCAAGTTAATTAGTTCGGGATCGGGAATCCCATTGCCAGCTCTTTTTGCAAAATTATTGGATAAGCGGATGTGCCACTATTCCATATGAGAGTCCGTCAAAAGTAAATGACAAGGTTGAAAGCTAAACACCACATACTTCCTCATGAGCTATGAAACATTAACACAAATTAAGAAGCATTTTGAAGGTTTTAAAGGTAGCGCATGAGAATTTACTTGGAATGGTTTGAAATGCCATGCATAGGTATTTATGGTGGACACTCTGGAATAACTTGGTTTTCATGTGTTTGGAAGCACGAGCAGCGTTCCCGCTCAGTACAAGTGAAGGCTAGCAAAAAGACTAGGGAGCGACAAATCAAGAGAGCAGTAACTGTCATAATCATGCTTGCGGCAAAATAAATTAACAGAGGCATAAAAGTGATACAAGAACTCTGAAGCAATGTAAATCATCGAGGCTTAATTGAATTTTTGTTCAGTCATATGCATGCGTGAGCATGTGCCAAGTCGATATAAATGAATTATTCAGAGGAGGATACCACAATGCCATACTTACTTATGAATAAAACAATGCAAGCAAACATCCATGACATGCTACTCATATTAATAGATTGGAACTAAACATGAGAGATCATAAACTACTAAACTTTCTCAAATAACATATACCTCACATGAACCAACTAAGCATGCTCACATGGATGAGTATATGTACAAAAATGAAAACAAATAGAGTTCATACCAGCCTCTCATCACAATCAGATTGTCGTAGATCGTCATTATTGCCTTTTCACTTGTGCAGCTTGGATAATATGAGATGAAAACCACGCTCCAGCCACCGAAGACCATTGAACTCATAAAGAACTTTACAAACCAAAGAAGAACAGCAAATATTTTTGGTGTTTTCAAATTGCAAATAAGAACAAGAGGAAACAAGCAATCAAAGCAAAATCTTTTTGGGTTTTCTTATAGCAAACTAGCAATAGCAATTAAAGCGAAACAAGTGCAAGAAACCAAAGCAAACAAATGGTGAAGAGAAACAACAGAAATATTTTTGGTCTTTTTGTGTTTTGGGAAAGAAACAAAGTGAAAGCAAGAAATAGCAAACTAAAAGAAACACAGAAAGCGAGATGGCAGAAATCTGCCAAAACCTGACAGCAGTACAGAAATCGATTTTTACAAAAATCTTACGTTGCTCAGTTCGAAAAGTGTTCAACTAACGAAAGTTAGATAACAACCTGGGGAACATGCACAAAAATTTGCAACTCAAAATACTGTTCTGGCTGGGCACACGAATTTTTACGGTAACAGCCCAGAATCTGTTTTCAGGCAGCACTTCCCCAAATATCATCTTCCTCTCATTAGAAAACCACTCAAACGAACAAAGCAAGTATGTGCAAGTATCCAGCAACCATAATATGCAAAGAATGAGTGATGCCGGTATACCTCCCCCCAAGCTTAGGCTTTTGGCTTAAGTGGAGTTCAATCCCATCGATCCCATGAAGTAGTATCTCCGTAATATGAAGATGGGTCGTATTCCGGGTATGTGCTAGAAGAAGCACCCGGATATGTGACGGTGTGGTCGTAGGAGGTCCCGACGTCCTCGGAGTCATGTTGCTGGTGGAACTCTTGTATCTTCATATGTTCATCCACCTCCTCCTTAGTGCACGACCATGATTGCCTGTCAATACCGAGCAAACCTGGTTGGGGAAGAGGGATTTCCTTCTCCTCCCCGTCGAAAACAACATTCTATATACCATATTATCTAAAGTAGAGTCAGTTGTAACAAAATGATGACTCTTCATAGCAACAATATCAAGTCTCCTAGGGGCCAATGGCACATCATTAGGATCAATAGGAAGATTTAGATATGTTAAAACACGCAAGTGCAATAGTTCCTCCAAAAATAGGCCCCCGGTAGACAAGCGGCGAGCAATAAGAGCACCAAGGTGATAGGATGTTTGTCCAGTAAGTGCAATGTTCAAGAAAGCAAGATGGTAGCTAGAGATATTACTAGTGTTCTCCCTACCAAGAATGCTAGTAGCAATGTAGTATGCAAAATATTTAATGGCGGGGAGTTGAATGTTCCTTATCTTGCCCCGCCGAATGGTGCGACAATCATCATCGGTAATCCCTCGGTAGAGCTCCAGCAAGTCCCGGGGTTGTCATCAATCCTACTTGCTGTACCTACAGGGGCAATATCCAAGGCACAACAAAAATCCTTCAATGGCATAGTCACAGTATTACCATAGATCCTGAACGCAACCGTTGGCTCATATTGTTTGTTGTTGAACTGGAAACTCTCGACGAAAGTCTTGGTGAGCAAGTAGTATTGCTCCCTTTCATCGCCCATATAGGTGGTTAACCCTGCCCTGTTGACAAGTGTTAAGAAGTCCTCCAATATTCCTGCATTCCTTAGAAAGTCAAAGCATGGAAAAGTAGAAGCATTAGGAGGCCCGTTGTCTTCTTCGGGCGCGAAGCTAGGCGCGAGGATGTCTTCATTGTACGACCGCCTAATTTGGGTGGAGGACCTAGAAGGCCTCCCGGTGCTGGTTGTTCCCTTCTTGAACAATTCTCCAAATTTGAACTTCTTCATTTTCTGAAATTTTTAACAAACAATATAAAACTTGATTTGGTGACATATAATTGAGGGAAACTACCATAGGAACTTGCTAGAGTACTAATCATGCATCAAAACTAATTTCTACCAATTAGAACAAGCATGCAAGCTCACCAAACATGTTACCTACAGCAGCAAAATATTCAAGATATACTCAACCAAACAAAATTCTACTTGGATGGGTGGAGGAGTCACATACCGAAGAGCAAATGTGCCAAATTTCGTACAGAAATCTGGGCTGAGCAAAGAGATCGAGAAATCTGGAGCTCTGGAGCAAAAACGCGAGAGAGATGAACTTGGTACGAGTTTTTTCGGGAGAGAGAAGGTGCTGGGAGAAAGAGATGGCAAAGTGGGGCAGAGGGGAGCCCACACCACATGGTGGCGCGGCCACCTTGCAGGCCGCGCCGGCCTGTGGTTTGGCGCCTCTGGTGCCCCACAGGTCATCCTCTGGTGCTCCCAGTGCCTCGTCGAAAAATAGGACCAACGGTATAATTTTCGCGAATTTTTGAAAACTTTGAAAAATGCACATTTTCTCGGGTATTAAGTTTATTATTACTCGGCCAGGAAAATTTTTGAAATCTCAAATCAATTAAGAAACTTTGCAAAGTAAAAGTGCTACAGCAACTAAAGCAAGTGGAGAAAGAAAGAGATGTTGTTTACCTCCTCTATGCATATAAAAGGTATTTGTTAACAAGGTTGATCAAGTCTTGCCACCAAATAAATTTTACATAGCATACGAAGAAATAAACCTCAAATCAATCATGTTACCTTGAATTGTATTGATATGGATCCAATAACAAGAGTTTGATATTCTTCTTTAGGCTCATATATAGGACAATCGATGGTTCCCACTTTGATAGTTCTCACATGAGAGATAGTATTAACTCCGCACGCTTTTTCAATCCTCTTGGGGAAATAGACGGTGTGTTCCCTATCATCAACATTGAAAGTAACCTTTCCTTTATTGCAATCAATAACAGCCCTCGCGGTGTTAAGAAAAGGTCTCCCAAGAATAATAGACATATTATCATCTTCAGGCATTTCCAATACAACAAAATCAGCTTAATATCAAGCGCTTAGTAGTAACTTGAACAGAACATTCTCACATATACCAACAGGAATAGCAGTAGATTTATCAGCCATTTGCAAAGATATATCAGTAGGTATCAACTTATCTAAGTAAAGTCTCTTATAAAGAGAAAAAGGCATAACACTAACACCGGCTCCCAAGTCACATAGAGCAGTTTTAACATAATTATTCTTGATAGAACAAGGAATAGTAGGTATACCTGGGTCGCCCAACTTCTTTGGAACTTTGCCATTGAAAGAGTAATTAGCAAGCATAGTGGAAATTTCCTCATTGGGGATTTTCCTTTTGTTAGTAACAATATCTTTCATATACTTTGAATAAGGTGGCAATTTAATAGCATCAGTCAAAGGAATTTGCAAGAATAAAGGTTTCATCCAATCACAAAATTTATTATAGTGTTCCTCTTCCTTTGATTTTAGTTTCTTAGCAGGAAAAGGCATTGGCTTTTGCACCCAAGGTTCTCTTTCATTACCATGTTTCTCAGTAATAAAATCTTCTTTAGTATACTTTTTATTTTTAGCATGCTTTTCAGGTTCTTCTTCAACCTCTTCTTTATCAGGAGTATCAATCTTATCATTATCTTTATCATTATCATGTTCATTACCACTTTCAGTTTCAGCATCAGAAATAGAAATACTATTAGGATCATTAACAGGTTCAGAGGATTCTACAACATTTTTATGTTTCTTTTTCTTTTTCTTCTTAGAATGGGCACTAGGTTCAATGCGTTGAGAATCTTGTTCAATTCTTTTGGGATGCCCTTCAGGATATAGAGGATCCTGGGTAGAGACACCACCTCTAGTTGTTACTTCATAAGCATGTTTCTCTTTAGAATTATTCCCTAACAAGTCATTTTGCACTTTAGTGAGTTGATCAATTTGAGTTTGAATCATTTGAAAATGTTTAACAAGCATCTTAACATCATTGGAGGTTCTCTCCACAATACCATGCAATTCACTAATAGCTTGAGAATTTTCCATTAAATGATTCTCTACTCTCATATTAAAATTTTCTTGCTTAACAATATAATTATCAAACTCATCTAAGCATTGTGCAGGAGGTTTCGAATACGGAATATCTTCCCTAGTAAAGCGTTGAAGGGAGTTTACCTCAATCATGGATGAAGGGGGAATTATCTCACATATATCTTCTATAGGAGGTAGATTTTTCACATCTTCAGCATTTAATACCTTTCTCCTTGAGAGACTTCTTGGCTTCCCTCATATCTTCATCATTCAATTTAATTAAACCCCTCTTCTTCACTATTGGCGTTGGAGTTGGTTCAGGCGTATTCCAATCATCATAATTCCGGCCTATTTTAGCCAATAATTCTTCAAACAGTCGTCTGGAGTTCTTTTCCGAAAACACAACCAAGCACAACTATCCAGGTATGCCCTAGAATCAATGGTTAGTCCACTATAAAATATATCAAGTAATTCATGCTTTTCTAAATCATGGTCGGCAAAGCTCTAATAAGAGAGCAAAATCTTGCCCAAGCCTCGTGCAATTTCTCTTCATCTCCCCGATCAAAACTATAAACTCTTTGCAAAGCAAGCATGTTGAGCACTAGCAGAAAGTATTTGCGAAAGAAAACAGCAAGCAATTCTTTTGGACTTTTAATAGAACCAGGTGGCAAACTATTATACCAAGTTTTAGCGTCATCCTTTAATGAGAATGGAAAGATTTTAGCAACAAAGTAAGTACGCTTCTTAACATCATCAGAAAACAAGCTACTCAAAGTAGATAACTCAGTCATGTGTTCAACATGACTTTCTTTTTCAAGCACCACAAAAAGGTGTTCTCTCAACAATAGCTATATGAGATAGATCAAGAGAAAAATCATAATCTTTATCCCTAATGTTTATAGGAGATGTGGCAAATTTAGGATCGGGAGACAGTTTATATCTAACAAGTGTGTTCTCGCAAGCAACTTTTTAATTTTTCTTGCATCGGTAGTAGCATTGCATTTTTCAATAAAATCATCATCAAGTTCCACATAATCTTCATCAAGATCATCACTAGAGTATTCAAGTTCAGGTGAATTAACAGTGTAGTAACATCAGGAATTTCAGCATTTTCAGCTTGTCTAGACCTAGCAATGGAAGCATCTAGAAAAGTTCCCAATGAGCCACTATCATCAAGCACAGCAGTAAATATTATCAGTATTATGAGAGTGTTCAGATTCAGCAGATGTACCCGCATGCGAAGCATGTGGCGGTGAAACAAGTTTATCAATCACGTATGGTGAATCAAGTGTAGCGGAGGTACTCGAATTGTACCTTTTCTTGTAGTGGATGGTAATATGGCGATCTTAGTATCGCGAGGTTTACCCATGATGGAGAATTTGCAGCGAACAATATTAATCCAAGTGAACTTCCAAATAAAGCTATGCTCCCGGCAACGGCGCCAGAAAATAGTCTTGATGACCCACAAGTATAGGGGATCGCAACAGTCTTCGAGGGAAGTATTACCCAATTTATTGATTCGACACAAGGGGAGACAAAGAATACTTGGAAGCCTTAACAATGGAGTTGTCAATTCAGCCGCACCTGGAAACAGTACTTGCTCGCAAGAGTTTATCAAGTAGTAACGTTTTATAGCAGAGCAGTAGTGAAATAACAAGTAGCAGAGTAACAAAGACAAGCAGTAGTGATTTTAGTAAACAAGCAGGATTAAAATACCGTAGGCACGGGGACGGATAACGGGCGTTGCATGGATGAGAGAAACTCATGTAACAATCATAGCAGGGCATTTGCGAGATAATAATAAAACGGTATCCAAGTACTAATCAATCAATAGGCATGTGTTCCAATTATAGTCGTACGTGCTCGCAATGAGAAACTTGCACAACATCTTTTGTCCTACCAGCACTAGTGGCAGCCGGGCCTCAAGGGAAACTACTGGATATTAAGGTACTCCTTTTAATAGAGTACCGGAGCAAAGCATTAACACTCCGTGAACACATGTGATCCTCACATCACTACCATCCCCTCCGGTTGTCCCGATTTCTGTCACTTCGGGGCCATTGGTTCCGGACAGCGACATGTGTATACAACTTGCAGGTAAGATCATAAACAACGAATATCCTCATGAATCAATAACATGTTCAGATCTGAGATCATGGCACTCGGGCCCTAGTGACAAGCATTAAGCATAACAAGTTGCAACAATATCATAAAAGTACCATCTACGGACACTAGGCACTATGCCCTAACAATCTTATGCTATTACATGACCAATCTCATCCAATCCCTACCATCCCCTTCACCTACAACGGGGAATTACTCACACATGGATGGGGGGAACATGGCTGGTTGATGGAGAGGCGTTGGCGGTGATGGCGGTGATGATCTCCTCCAATTCCCCGTCCCGGCGGAGTGCCGTAACGGAGACTTCCGGCTCCCCGCGACGGAGTTTCGCGATGTGGCGGCGTTCGGAGGGTTTCCGGCGACTTCGACTTCTCTCCGTGCGTTTTAGGTCGAGGCGAATAAGTAGTCCGAAGGGGGCGTCGGAGGCCGGCCGAGGGGGCCACACCACCCGGCCGCGCGGCCCCCCGGGCCGCGCCACTGCGTGGTGTGGGGCCCTCGGGCCTCCACTTCAATTGCCCTTCCGGCTCCGTTAGTTTCCCGGGAAAATAGGGCCTTCGCATAAATTCCGAGGTTTTTCCCGAAAGTTGGATTTCTGCACAAAAACGAGACACTGTAGCAGCTTCGCTGAAAACAGCGTTAGTCCGTGTTAGTTGCATCCAAAATACACAAATTAGAGGCCAAACAATAGCAAAAGTGTTCGGGAAAGTAGATACGTTTTCGACGTATCACTACCTTTAAAATTTCTATCCTTTGTCTTTGCAATATATAGCTTATGGGAAAAATAGCCTAAAAACTATTGTGGTGAAGAATATGTACTTATGTGTCTTATTTCTTAATAAGTTGCTTGTTGAGCGGTAACCATGTTTCTGGGGACGCCATCAACTTTTACCTTTGTTGAATATCATGTGAGTTGCTATGCATGTTCGTCTTGTCTCGAAGTAAGGGTGATTTTCATGATCAAATGGTTTGAGTATGCATATTGTTAGAGAAGAACATTGGGCCGCTAACTAAAGCCATGATCCATGGTGGAAGTTTCAGTTTGGACAATTAATCCTCAATCTCTTATGAGAATTTTAATCGTTGTTGAATGCTTATGCATTAAAGAGGAGTCCATTATCTCGTTGTCTATGTTGTCCCGTATGGATGTCTAAGTTGAGAATAATCAAAAGCGAGAAATCCAATGCGAGCTTTCTCCTTAGACCTTTGTACAGGCGGCATAGAGGTACCCCTTTGTGACACTTGGTTGAAACATATGCTATGCAATGATAATCCATGTTAATCCAAGCTAATTAGGACAAAGGTGCGAGCAGTATTGGTATACTATGCATGAGGCTTGCAACTTATAGGATATCTTATACATAACACATATGCTTTATTACTACCGTTGACAAAATTGTTTCTTGTTTTCAAAATGAAAAGCTCTAGCACAAATATAGTAATCCATGCTTCCTCTCGCGAAGGGCCTTTCTTCTACTTTATTGTTGAGTCAGTTTACCTATTCTTTCTATCTCGAAGCAAACACTTGTATCAACTCGTGTGCATTGATTCTTACATGTTTACATATTGCACTTGTTATATTACTTTGTGTTGACAATTATCCATGAGATAAATATGTTGAAGTTGAAAGCAAATGCTAAAACTTATATCTTCCTTTGTGTTGCTTCAATGCCTTTACTTTGAATCTATTGCTTTATGAGTAACTCTTATGCAAGTCTTATTGATGCTTGTCTTGAAAGTATTATTCATGAAAAGTCTTTGCTATATGATTCATTTGTTTACTCATTATCTTCATCATTGCTTCGAATCGCTGCATTCATCTCATATGCTTTACAATAGTATTGATCAAGATTATGATAGCATGTCACTTCAGTAAATTATCTTTGTTATCGTTTACCTACTCGAGGGCGAGTAGGAACTAAGCTTGGGGATGCTTGATACGTCCCAAACGTATCTATAATTTCTTATGTTCCATGCTACTTTTATGATGATACTCACATGTTTTATACACATTATATGTCATTATTATGCATTTTCCGGCACTAACCTATTGACGAGATACCGAAGAGCCGGTTGTCGTTTTCTCGCTGTTTTTGGTTTCAGTAAATCCTAGTAAGGAAATATTCTCGAATTGGACGAAATCAACGCCTGTGGGCCTATTTTTCCACGAAGCTTCCGAAGACCGGAGGAGATACGAAGTGGGGCCACGGGCGCCGCCACACTAGGGCAGCGCGGCCTAGAGGGGGCCCGCGCGGCCCTAGCGTGTGGGGCCCCCGTGACGCCCTCCGACCCGCCCTTCCGCCTACTTAAAGCCTTCGTCGCGAAACCCCAGCACCGAGAGCCACGATACGGAAAACCTTCCGGAGACGCTGCCGCCACCAATCCCATCTCGGGGGATTCGGAGATCGCCTCCGGCACCTCGCCGGAGAGGGGAATCATCTCCCGGAGGTCTCTTCATCGCCATGATCGCCTCCGGATCGATGTGTGAGTAGTACACCCCCGGACTATGGGTCCATAGCAGTAGCTAGATGGTTGTCTTCTCCTCATTGTGCTATCATGTTAGATCTTGTGAGCTGCCTATCATGATCAAGATCATCTATTTGTAATGCTACATGTTGTGTTTGTTGGGATCCGATGAATATTGAATACTATGTCAAGTTGATTATCTATCTATCATATATGTTGTTTATGTTCTTGCATGCTCTCCGTTGCTAGTAGAGGCTCTGGCCAAGTTGATACTTGTGACTCCAAGAGGGAGTATTTATGCTCGATAGTGGGTTCATGCCTCCATTGAATCTGGGGGAGTGATAGCAACCTCTAAGGTTGTGGATGTGTTGTTGCCACTAGGGATAAAACATCGATGCTTTGTCTAAGGATATTTGTGTTGATTACATTACGCACCATACTTAATGCAATTGTTTGTTGTTTGCAACTTAATACTGGAAGGGGTTCGGACGATAACCTGAAGGTGGACTTTTTAGGCATAGATGCATGCTGGATAGAGGTCTATGTACTTTATCGTAATGCCCTGATTAAATCTCATAGTACTCATCATGATATATGTATGTGCATTGTTATGCCTTCTTTATTTGTCAATTGCCCAACTGTAATTTGTTCACCCAACATCTGTTTATCTTATGAGAGAGACACCACTAGTGAACTATGGACCCCGGTCCAATTCTTTACATCTGAAATACAATCTACTACAATTGTTCTTTACTGTTCTTCGCAAACAATCATCATCTTCCACAAAATACGTTTAATCCTTTGTTTACAGCAAGCCGGTGAGATTGACAACCTCACTGTTACGTTGGGGCAAAGTACTTTGATTGTGTTGTGCAGGTTCCACGTTGGCGCCGGAATCCCTGGTGTTGCGCCACACTACACTCCGCCACCAACAACCTTCACGTGCTTCCTTGACTCCTACTGGTTTGATAACTGATGGCGTGTAACTCACACGTTTTTTGGGAACCCCAAGAGGAAGGTATGATGCGCACAGCAGCAAGTTTTCCCTCAGAAAGAAACCAAGGTTTATCGAACCAGGAGGAGCCAAGAAGCACGTTGAAGGTTGATGGTGGCGGAATGTAATGCGGCGCAACACCAGGGATTCCGGCGCCAACGTGGAACCCGCACAACACAACCAAAGTACTTTGCCCCAACGAAACAGATGAGGTTGTCAATCTCACCGGCTTGCTGTAACAAAGGATTTACCGTATTGTATGGAAGATGATTGTTTGCAGTAAAACAAGTAAAACAAGTATTGCAAGAGATTGTATGCGATGTAAAGAATAGGACCGGGGTCCACAGCTCACTAGAGGTGTCTCTCCCATAAGATAAAAGCATGTTGGGTGAACAAATTACAGTCGGGCAATTGACAAATAGAGAGGGCATAACAATGCACATACATGATATGATAAATATAGTGAGATTTAATTGGGCATTACGACAAAGTACATAGACCGCCATCCATCATGCATCTATGCCTAAAAAGTCCACCTTCAGGTTATCATCCGAACCCCTTCCAAGTATTAAGTTGCAAAACAGCAGACAATTGCATTAAGTATGGTGCGTAATGTAATCAATAACTACATCCTTAGACATAGCATCAATGTTTTATCCCTAGTGGCAACATCACATCCACAACCTTAATACTTTCTGTCACTGTCCCAGTTTTAATGGAGGTATGAACCCACTATCGAGCATAAATACTCCCTCTTGGAGTTAAGAGCAAAAACTTGGCCAGAGCCTCTACTAATAACGGAGAGCATGCAAGATCATAAACAACACATAGGTAATAACTTGATAATTAACATAACATAGTATTCTCTATCCATCGGATCCCGACAAACACAACATATAGAATTACAGATAGATGATCTTGATCATGTTAGGCAGCTCACAAGATCCAATAATGAAGCACATGAGGAGAAGACAACCATCTAGCTACTGCTATGGACCCATAGTCCAGGGGTGAACTACTCACTCATCACTCCGGAGGCGACCATGGCGGTGAAGAGTCCTCCGGGAGATGATTCCCCTCTCCGGCAGGTGCCGAGGCGATCTCCCGAATCCCCCGAGATGGGATTGGCGGCGGCGGCGTCTCCGGAAGGTTTCCGTATCGTGGTTCTCGGCACCGGGGGTTTCGCGACGAAGGCTTTAAGTAGGCGGAAGGGCAACGCGGGGGCCACACGAGGGCCCCACACGCCGAGGCCGCGCGCCAAGACCTGGGCCGCGCCGCCCTGTTGTGGCGGCGCCTCGTGGCCCCACTTCCTTTCCCCCTCGGTCTTCTGGAAGCTTCGTGTGAAAATAGGACCCTGGGCGTTAATTTCGTCCAATTCCGAGAATATTTCTTTACTAGGATTTCTGAAACCAAAAACTGCAGAAAACAAGAATCGGCTCTTCGGCATCTCGTTAATAGGTTAGTGCCGGAAAATGCATAAATACGACATATAAAGTGTATAAAACATGTAGATATCATCAATAATGAAGCATGGAACATAAGAAATTATCGATACGTCGAAGACGTATCAATAACCTTGGTTTCTTACTGAGGGAAAAAACTTACTGCTGTGCGCATCACACCTTCCTCTTGGGGTTCCCAACGGACGTGTGTCTCACGCGCCATCACACATCTATTGTGCTATCAACTCAAGAAGAATATACATCCGAGGATGATGATGATGATGATGATGAAACTTCCAATGGGTTGGTTGCTTTTTCTTCCCTCTCCACCAACTCTTCATCACCAATTGAATCCCACAATGAGGATATTCACATGAAGGAAGAAAATTGCTTCATGGATAAATCTTCCGAGGTATCATACCCTAACCCCTCTATGCCTAACATAGAAAATGCTCTAGGGGTTGATCATGCTAGCTTAAAAATGAAACAAGAAATGCTTGATTTCGATGAGTTCATTCTTAACTTGAAAGGTGACACTAAAAAGCATGTCGGGGCTCTCAGGGTTCGTCTAGCACAACTAGATGATATCCTTGATAAAAAAATGTCAAATAGAGAGAGAGAGGATTCTCTTGAAATAGCCGCTCTAAAAATTCCCTTGAGGAAGGACAAGAAAATATAGGTTCTCTTGAAGAGAAACTAGAAACTCTTGAAGAGCCTCAAGATGAAATTGCTAAGCTCACCAAAGAAAGCGATCTTGCTAGGGCTAAGGTAAAAGTGTTTAAAAAGGAAAAGGCCAAATTTGGTGTTGATCATGAGAAACTTGTGAAGGATCTAGATGAACTAGACAAGGCTCACAAAGCCTTGAAGAGTGAACGCTCTCTCCTCTCCAAGTTTAATGAGAAACTTTAAATTAGGCTTGCTAAATATGATGTGCCTAGCTCTTCTACCTCTACTCGTGATCATGCAAATATTGTTGAGGAAAATGCTAGGTTCAAGGATGAACTTGCTAAGGCCTCCTCTCCCCAAAATAAGTTGTCTTTGGATGACCTCTTGAGTAAGCAAAGGTCAAACAATGGGAAGGAGGGCATTGGCTTTAGTGCCAAGGCAAAGAAGGCAAACAAGAAGAAGGCCAAGCCCGCACAAGAAAATAAGAAAGTGGTCATCAATGGTGATGCCCCAAAGGCCAAAACCATTAATGATGATCATGCGAGATTTGCTAACCCTCACTATGTTTTATTTAAAGACTATTATGTTTATTAAAAATATGTTGGCCCTTATGATGGATATATTGCTTGGTCTATTTGGGTCCCAAAGACCCTTGTTGCTAACAAAAGAGGACCCATTAAAAAATGGGTACCTAAATCCAAGAATTGATCTCAT
Source organism: Lolium rigidum (assembly GCF_022539505.1). Classification (NCBI taxonomy): domain Eukaryota; kingdom Viridiplantae; phylum Streptophyta; class Magnoliopsida; order Poales; family Poaceae; genus Lolium; species Lolium rigidum. The sequence goes on from NC_061514.1 coordinate 206,100,677, forward strand.
GTAGGACTATGCCGCCAGATGTTCAAAATGGGTGCTTGATAGTGGATGCACAAGTCATATGACCGGCGGCAAGAATCTCGTCAAGGAGTTAAAGCCCAAGATTAATGAAATCACTGTCTCCTTTGGCGATAATTCAACATCCGAGGTATTGGGTTTTGGCAAGGTTGTGGTTGCACACAACATTACTCTTGTGGATGTCATGCTTGTCAAAACCCTTGGTTACAATTTATTGTCCATTTCCACCCTTGGCAAGATGGGTTTTGCCGTCTTTACTGATAACTAGCACCGTGGCCCTCGCAAATGCGAGGGCATCATCCGTATTTAGTTGAAATTCTTCAAGAAATAATAAAAATATAATTTCTCATTATGTGACCTTAAACAAAATTGTTCTACAACTATCACAAATGCTTTGGTAAACAAAATATCACATATCTGAGTAGAAACTTTGGTAATTTAAAAATTGTGGGCAAATGATTATTATGCCATATATATGTTGGAACATACATCTAAGTGAGATATTGGTCTTTAAAACGAACTATAGTTATTACATGATGTTAGATCAGTACTCCAGGTTAATAGTTCTACACAGGGTCACATCTTTTTTATGTGTCATGCGGGAAGACTCCTTTTTTTGCGGTGGCATGCGGGGAAGACTCTTAACCAGCTAGTAGCCGATTTCTTAATTTCTTGTCTGTCTGCTAGCTTATTACGGTGAGGTTAATGGTTTAACTATTATGGATGTTGATATTTTTTGCTACATCTTTGATTAAACTTTACAAATATAATTTTGTTTAATTCAAAATACGGTGTAAATAAAAAATGGATATTATGAGCCGATGAGTTTACAATTTATAATTTTCTTCTAAACTTTCTATATCCTAGTGGCTCCAATCGTTTTGCCACCACGTTTGCAGCCATACGTCTTTTTGCCCATAGTCACAACTCACACGAGATGCACGGCTCAATTTTCAAATCAGCACAGCTATTTACGGTGCATATGTATATATGTCGAGAGTAATGTTTTAGAACATGGGAGCATATGCTCCCTCTATTTTGAAATGCATCTTACACATATTTTGAATTTCAAAAAAATTTAAACCAAAAATTCGCATGTAAATCTTCTCGTGCTACACGCTTACAAAGTTGTTTCATAAAAAATCGACTTATCATGTGACGTGTGTAAAAAAGACAAAACTCAGTGATAAAAATAATGCTTTTCACAAGATAAGTTTTCTCTTTTTTATATAGACCACAAAAAATATTGGTTTTACGTGAAACTTGCCGAACGAACATATATTATGAAGACGTAAATGTAAAAAAAAATTGTTAAAAAATTTCAACATTTCAAAATATGACTTTTTGGTAGAGGGTGCATACGCACCCGGGAGCCGAATTGAATTTCCGCTGTCCTTTAAGCGGAAAAGACATATCTTAATTATAAGACTTCATGGCTTTGATACGTATGTAACCATCTCGTTCCAGCCACACTTGCTTTATGTGCTTCATCCTGTACGTGCCAAAACTATCACAGATTGCCTTCCTAAAAAAATATGGTGTACCTAGAGTCCTATGTACTATAGAGATATGTCTCCGTAAAAGAATTTTTGTTACATCGATTTGTTAGACCGTGTAGGTTTTGTTTTTACGTTCAGAACGGACTATGTATACTGTTACATGACTACTAACCTTTAAATAAAAAAAATCTTAACTACATATTTCAGATCTAACTATGAAAATAATGTTTTGATGTTTTTTTATTAATTTCAACAAATAACATGCCTCTTCAAAAAAAAATCAAATATATTACGCAGTTGGCCGAACCGCGGACAATCTATTGAGCCGCGATCGATCGACAGACACGCGGCCGACTGCAGGCTTTCCCAGGTGCCACCACCAGCAGACAACGGTCACGCGTGGCCAATTGTCGGCCACGTAGCTGCCGACCAATTCGGTTGGCGACGCGGCTGCCAATTAGTAGCGGACACGGAATAAACCATGTCGGATGATCCCGCCTTCTTCTTCTTCTTCTTCTCCCTTTTCTCTTTCTCTCTTCTCTTGCGGAAGAGATTGGTGGGAAACGAATGCGAGAGGATTTAGCAGGAACATATTAATCAACTACCATGCTAATTACGTGTGTACACTAATTATGCAGGTATTTGGCGGCGCATAGGCTGATGGGTGGCCGCTCTCCCGCTCAGGGACTATCGGCGACCGCCCTGCCCATCGGAATCGCCACGGCCGGCTAGGCCTCTCATCTGACCCAAAGCCGAGCGACGGTATGGCGGATGGCCTAATCGGAGGCGTACGGGCGATTGGCAGCTGTGTGGCCAACTTAGTAACAAATTTAAAAGTTTTTCAAGCCACATAATGTTCATGAAATTTTTAAGAATAACATATTTTTTTAAAAAAAATCATTGAATTTCTGTACAGCCGCTCATTTGTCGCCTTCCTTCTGGCTAGTCGTGCTATGTGTGCCTTGCTCTCGCTCTTGCCCATGGCAGACGATGGTGAGAACGAAGATTCTTTATGGCGTCGCGTGCTTGAGCTGGACAATGCAAAAACTGCCTCCGTGGCATTTCAACTCGTGCGAACTTGTTCAGGAAATATAACGATCTAGACATGGTCATCTCTCTCTACAACTTCTATAGGTACGTCTCACATCTCCCGTCTCCCGGATTAGATTGGACACTTTTCTTTTATAATCAACCAATAATTTCAATATAATAGATCGTGTTAAATAGACCTTCACTGTTACGTAACTAATAATCTTTCATTAAATCATAGCCACAGATTTTAGATCTAACCATTAAAATAATTAAGATGATGTGGATCAACCTAATGGCTCTATTAAACATCTGAATTTTGCTTTTAGTATATAATAGATGATATTGTGGTTCTCTTGTGGAGCAAGACTCTAAAAGTCACTTTTGTTGGGTATCGTGAAAACAACTTGGTTGTGGTGGACTTCTCGGGGGCCACCACGTCAAGTGCGATGTGCCTATTCGGAAAAGCGGATGTGGGTTGGTTGTGGCATCACCGTTTGGCCCATGTCAACATAAGAACTTTGCAAAGTCTTCACAAGGGGAACCATATTGTGGGACTAATGGACAATGTTTCTTTTTCCAAAGATCGTGTTTGTAGGGCATGTGTTGAAGACAAAATGCATGACTCTCCGCACCCAAGCAAGACTATTATATTTTCCAAGAGGATCTTGGAGCTCCTTCATGTGGATCTCTTTAGTCCTACCACTCATGCAAGTCTTGGTGCAAAGAAACATTGCTTGGTGATTGTTGATGACTATTCAAGATGTACTTGGGTCTATTTTCTCAGGAAGAAAGATGAGACTCAACAAATCTTCATTGACTTTGCCACCAAGATGCAACGTCAACATAATCTCTCTATATTGGCAATAAGAAGTGACAACGGCTCCGAGTTCAAGAACTACACACTCAATGATTTTCTTAGTGATGAGGGGATAAGACATCAATATTCCGCTGCATACACCCCTCAACAAAATGGTGTTGCGGAGAGAAAGAACCGGATTCTTATGGATATGGCAAGATCTATGATGACGGAGTACAAATACCGTTATAATTTTTGGGCCGAAGCGATCTCCACCGCTTGTCATTCTTCTAACCGGCTCTATCTCCTATGGGCTTGAACAAGACTCCATATGAAATACTCACCGGGAACAAGCCTAATATCTCATACTTCAAGGTGTTCGGGTGTAAGTGTTTCTATAAAATCAAAGGAGTTTGTTTATCTAAATTTGCTTCTAAAGCTTTGGGGGGTATATTTGTTGGTTACAGTGCTGAATCTCACACTTATAGAGTCTTTGATATATCCTCCGGGATCATCATCGAACCTTGTAGTGTGAAGTTTGAGGAAAATGATGGCTCCCAAGTGGGGCAAGTTGATGTTTGTGCAGGTGATGAAATACCTCAAGATGCCATAGTAAGAATGCGTGTGGGATTTTTCCGCCCCATTGAGGGACACGGTGTGGCGTCTCGGGAAGGACTATGCTCTACTATGGTGGAACCCTCATCTTCACAACATCAACAAACTCCATCTCTTGAAGCTAATGATGCACCAACCAAGAACAAGACCCTCCCTCTAGTGTGCAAGATCAAGGACAAGATCAACCAAGGATTCATGATGGATTCGATGAGTATCCATTTAACATTTGCTCCTCACCGAATAATGTCCAAGATCAAGCACATGATGTTGAGCTCACTCAAGAAATTGAGGAAGCTCAAGTTGATGGTCAATACGGGGACCCAAACGATCAAGTTGATCAAGTGATATCTCCAAGGCCTAGAAGAACCAAGGAGTAGATCGAGGCATGTTGTCTTGCAAGAAGAGATAGGAACTTGGAAATTCTTCAACACACTCATGAGAAGGTTCTAGGTGATGTAAGAGGAAGAGTTTCCACAAGAAGGCAATTGGCTAACTTTAGCAATCATCATTCTTATATCTCCTTAGTGGAACCAAAGAAAGTGTTTGAAGCTCTTGAAGATCCGGATTGGTTGGATGCTATGCACGATGAACTTAACAACTTCAAGCACAACAAAGTATGGACTTTACTGAAAAGCCAATGGAGTGCCTGTAATATCCCAGGATTCCAGACGTTTGCGGGGTGAATTAGAAAAGGGATGTGCATTGCATCGCAAAACTAGGGGAAATTTTGCACTTAATTGCGTAAAACTTAAGAGGGAACAAGTTTCTCTCTCGACACCAGATAGGATTAGGGTTTAGAGAGTGCGACAAACTTGGACATGATCTCTTTTGTATTAGGGTTTTGAAATGAGGGGAACATTTGAATTTGACACTTAGAGTTGAGTGGTTGAATTTGAAATGAGTTTGAATTAATTGTCATACTTAAACAACACATAAATTATAAGACAAGTAATAATTCAACAAATAATATTATATTTGGATAACACAAATAATAAAAGAATAGAAATATATTACAATAAGCTCATTAGAGAAACAATGAGCTTTATTGATCATCAGACACATGATACATTGTCTTTACAATATCCAAATATAATAATTAATACAAAACCATTTCAAATAATGATAAAAGAAAAGAAAAGGAAAATTACAATGAATTGATGAACTAGCTAAGCTAAACCTATCTATATTCTTGATCTTCTTGATAAACCAGTAGATGAAGCACATCTTGATCATCTCTTGATCCCTGCATAGACAAGATGAAAATAGAGATGCACATTGTTGCCCAGTGGCAATGCCACTTGGAAGGTTAGAAAGAATGGAAATAGGCAGGATAAGATCAGACCAGCCGAACCTGATCCACCAACTTCACAAGTTCCAACATGGAACCACACAAGCAGCTCACAAGGTTGTGTGCATGCACACCAGCACACACAGCCAGAAGAGTCACCAAAATGGCACCAGGCCTTGCTGTCAACCAAAGAGGCCAGGAAAGGTTCATATAAAACCTTTTCAGCACCAAAACCCTAGCCATTCATCGACCAGCCAGCCAGAGCTAGCTAGTACAACAAGAACACCAAGAACATCAAGAACACAAGAACAACAAAGTTCCAGTTCTTTTTCCACAAAGAAGAAGTGACTGTTGAACCAGCAGATGGAGTAGCACCAGCACAAGCCAGCTAGGAGGAGCAGGGCAAGCACCAACCCATCAAACAGAAGCAATCCTCTACATCAACAAAATCTAGGAGCTAGAGTGAGGTATACCATTGAAACATGGACAAACCAGATGGTTTTGTTCATAATATTGCACAACCATGCTACACACAAGCACACAAGGGTGGAAAAACCCTGTTTGATCATCATTTGGTCATAGACCAAGTGAAATTTTGTGGAAATGGCAAAGTCCAGAGATGAATCAAGCATATGACCATGGTTATGCCAACCATACAAGTGGTAGCATCTTCCAAATGGAAATAGGAAGGAAACCATCCCAGATACTTGACCCACATCTACCAGACTACACTAGCCCTTTGAAACCATTAGAAAAAGGCAGAAAAATATGTATCTGCCAGTATTTTCAACATCAAAAGCTACTGCAATCAAGTTTGATCACCCAGCAAGCACTTATCCCATCACAGCAAGCCAACAGAGGTGGGAGATACCAAAACAGCAGTTAGATGCTACTAAGGCCAACTCAGCCACACAAAATCATCCAAACATTAAGCCTTACACACTTATCATTACCCGAAGGGGTTCAAAATAGAGCTAGGGTCCCCAACAATAGTTGGCATCCCTCTAGCTCAAGCAAACACATCACAAGAGTCATCACTGCACAACAGTTCATCTCATTTATCCACTGATACATGATAAAATGCATAGATAAATGAAGTAATCAAATAACAAGTAACAGAAACACTTGCTAAGCATCAAAGGGATCACTGTAAACATATGCACATGCTTTACCAAGCACCAGCATCCACCAACACATGGTGAAATGCTATACAATAGTAAGGATATCCATCAGTAAGCACAAAGAGGTATCACAGTGAGCAGATATCAAGAAAATGGTGATCATAGGATCACCAGAGCTTGCAAGAGCAAGCTAGAGCATCAGTAACTCATGGGAGTTACTGAAACACCACAGCTAAGCAACAATTGAATCAACAGAAATTGTATAAACAATTTTATAATTGTATCCAGAAGCACATCATCCAGAATGGATGAATTTGTGGAACTGGACAATCAAGCAAGCCCTAGGATTAGATAGAGCCTCACAGCAACACCACACATGCATAATTGGCACTTGCAAATGCAAGTAATGCAAGTAGCAGTAAGCCAAGGATGCAAGAACAGAGGCAGTCACATATAACCTAAGCAACATCAGTAGCCAGGGCTAGCCAAGCAAGCATTTAATCAACCACAACATGTCCAGTGGCACAATAGGAGCAGCAACAACAGGTCATGACAAGTAGAACATAGCAGCATCCAACATCAACATCAGTTCATGCAATAGGGCATAGCAGCAGCCAGCAGCACAGCAGCAGACCATGCAATAGAGCAATAGCAGCAGCAGTAACAGCAGGCACAACAATTGAGAAGCACGGATGGCCAACATCCTCAGAGAGGGAACCTTGGCCAGTAACCCTAGAGCATGGAGAAGAAGAGGAGAAGAGAGGAGGGTGGAAGCAGGAGGCGTACCTGGTGACAAGGTATCGACTTTTCAATGCCTACAAGTTTTAGACTAGGGTTTCGTGGAAAGTAGAGGACAAGTAGATCTCGAAGGTTTCAGCCGAAAAGGTACTCGACTGCTGGAAAACTAGGGTTGTGTTGACAATAAAATCGATCCTCTCTTTCTCCCTCGACTCCCCCTTATATAGGAGGCGGAGCCGAGGGTTTCGTGATGTACAGGTTACAAACAGCGGGAGACTCTTTGAGTTCGTCCCGTATAGTTACAAGTCTTTATTCCTAATACAACTCTATCTTTCCATATCAACACCTTATTGGGCTTCCGGGCTTCGCATTCTTCGAGTCATGGGCCTTCAGTAAACCCCGGGTACCATCTTCGGCAGGCCCATTGGGGATGCCTATGTCAGTAGCCCCCGAGATTTTGCTTGAATCGGAGAATTGAGTAAAATCTCCATCATTACAATTAACACATAATTTCTTTGAGACACTAAACATTTTTCATAAAATAGTCATATATTGTACAGGGATAATATTAAATGGGGCTGGTTCATCTGACGGATCAGGTACCAATTAACTGCTCTCGTGGCAATCCCGCAAAAACCTACTTCAAGGTCAAGTCCCTGGACTCGACCCCGGTATACTGGCGTAATTCGACATGAGACGCTTAAGGTCTTACCATATGCTGAACTCCAGTCATATTTTATCGGGTACCTAACGCGTCCGTTAGGATTTTTCTTCGCATCTGTTAATATGGAAAAGGTAGCAGAGCGCATTCATGTGTGATACCACGCCACACAGGACGGATCCCGGGGTCTTACCTTCGTAAAGTATTACGGCATTCAGAGATTTATTCGCGATGGACGCACTCTGAGAATATATTGTCGAGTGCCTTTTTCGGCTGTTGGAATGGCATATTTATTCGAGTCATATGATGACTTGCTATATTGACCTCTCGATGGGAGTATATGAAGAGTTATGTTTTAACTCGAATATGTCAAATTTGACTCCTTATATTTCATCGGGTACGCGACCAACGTTCCCGATGGGAGTAGCCCCCGAGGCTACAGCCAAGTGCTTGTACTTGGTTGTAGGCTCACTTTTTAGCTGTCTTGTTGCTACATTGTCAACTTTCTATCTTTTCCATTTTTATCGGGTGCGCGACCATCGCTCCCAATGGGAGTAGCCCCCGAGGCTATAGTCGAGTATATATACTTGGCTGTAGGCTCATCTTTTTTGTCTTCTTTGAATCAACTCCATATCAAACTTCTTATAAAAAGTAGCCCCCGAGCATTTGAACAAATACTTGTATTTGATCAAAGGCTCACGAATTTCTTTTACTTGTGTCATCAACATTTTTTCTGTCGCTATTTTGATAGAAAACCAGTCACCATTTTCTTGTGGCCACATCAATGCTGACGATGGCCACGACCTTCACATTGGGAAGGCGCGAGTCCTATCATTTCGCTGATATGTGGGTCCAAAACTCTGAGTCGCTGACACGTTGCACAAGTGGGGGACACACGTGCTCCGTAATTCCTGGCACGCGCGCTGTAGCACCTGTCCAGTAACTTCATAGTAAAAATACGATTATACCCATGATGACACGTGTAGGGCGCCAGATTCATTTCCTTTTTATCCAACAGCACGACAGATCGATTACTTGGTATAAATCTTCTCCTTCTTCCTCAATCCTTCCCTTTGCTGCGCCGCTCAACTTTCCCATCTCTCTCCCAAATCCCCATTGTTGTCCTCCAAGCTCCTTACGCTTCCGCTCATCTCCATTCTCCCCCAACGCTTGCTTGAATGCCACCGCGCACCAAGCTCACCAAACACACCGCTCCAGGGACCAACACACCGACAAAGGATATGGAGATCTCGGGATGGGAGAGATCCAAGATCTCAAACCAAGATGTGAGCACCCTCAAGAAGCTCGGACTGCTGAAGAAGAAAGAAGCGCTGATCTTCCATGGCGATGAAAGTTTCCCTATGCCGCGCTTCGGATACCGGGTAACATTCATCGACCACCTCATTCGCGGCCTTTCCACCCCCATCCATGAGTTCCTTCGTGGATTGCTTTTCATCTATGGGATTCAGCTACATCAGCTGACCCCTAACTCCATCCTCCACATCTCAATCTTTATCTCTTTGTGTGAATGCTTCCTCGGGACCCATCCTCATTGGGGCCTGTGGAAGCACATCTTCTATCTTCGCCGCAATAGCTCCCGCAATATCGCCTACAATGTGGGCGGTGTTGTCATCTGCATCCGTCCTGACGTCGACTACTTCGACGTCAAATTCCCCGACTCGGTCCAAGGGTGGCGTAGGAGATGGCTGTACATCCAAGAGGAGCACATCAACTCTCAAGAATCCAACATTTCTCCTTTCGATGGTACCGCAAAAATCCTCAGGCGCCGATCCTGGGATGCTGAAGCCACTGCCGAAGAAAAATCGGCTACCGATGCTCTGATGAAGCGCATCCACGAGCTGCAAAACACCTGCGGTGAAGAACTATCGGGTGTCCAAATTACTGCCTACATCCTTAGGATTAGGGTGCAACCTCTTCAGGCTCGCAAAAACCCACTTTGGATGTATGCTGGCGAGAAGGATATTGACCGCCTATCCAAGGATCTTTCTGTGAAGGACTTGGAGAAGCTCGTCCGTCATTTTTCCTCGCTAAGCAAGAAAAACGATGTTTCAACCTCCTGCCGCGTGGAGCCATATAGCAGCAGCCACGCCCTTCCCGAAGTAAGTAACTTTTGTCTTTCAAATTGTACCTTTATTTTGTCGACTACTTTCTCATCTAATGTTTTATCTTGACCTTGACCTTGCTTTTTTCTTCTTGCAGAACCACCAAATTTTATCTTGCCTTCCCCCTCTTCCTGAAGGTGGAGAAGTGGATGAGCGAGCTGTTGTTAATGATGACTCGCAAGATCCCTCTCGTCCTGAGAGTGAAGTCGCAGGATCTCACAAATCCGCGACTTCCTCCGAAAAATCTGAATTGGAGCCTACTGAATCAGGCCACTCTCCTCCTTCCGCTATATATCCAAGGAGCAAAAGGAAAAGGGATGAAGTCGAAGATTCTGGCACCTCGAAGCCTACGGATCCTGATGTCGAAGAAATGTCACCCGAGGAAGAGAGTGCCTTCAACCCTTATGACGACGCAGGCTCTGTTAGCTCGTAAGTTTCTTTATTGTCATTACTTGTTCCACTCCCATCTCTTTTGTATTTATGCACTCACTTTTCTATGTTGACAGCGGCGACGACGAAGAACAAGAAAAAGCTGAGCTTCCTGGTGCGGCTCTTACGAGTACCTCCCAAACCTTTGTTCTCTCTGAAGACCGCCGTGCTGCCGAAGAATCTTCGCCTCCCCCTCGACAAGACATGGAAACCTCGCCTCCTATAACCAGCCCTCGAGCCCCTTCACCAAAGAGGGCAAGGATCGAGGCTAGCGATGGCCATGCAATTGTTGCGGGAGGTCCCTCGACTTCCATTTTGGAGGATGTAAGTTTTCCTGTTTAATCTTGATTTACTATTTTGCTTTGACAATCTCTTTTTTGATCATCTGCCGAGTTTTTCCTCATCTCTGGCTTCGTCGAGTGCATCAACATCATCCTCCGACGCCTTTCTCGAAATTTCTTGATCATATTCCGCCACTCGCGGAGAGTTATGTTCTATTTCTATCGGGAGCACCGCCTCGGCTCCATGGACCAAACAGAACGGAGTTTCCTGTGTTGCTGTATTGGGTGTTGTCCGTATGCTCCATAGCACGCTAGGCAACTCATCTGGCCAAGTATGTCGAGCTTTGTCCAATGGTGTTAACAGCCGTTTCTTGATACCGTTTCAGATGATGTCGTTTGCTTTTTTCGACTTGGCCATTGGTTTGCGGGTGCACCACCGATGCGAAGTGTAATTTGATGCCTACCTCCGCACAATATGTCTTGAATTCCTTGGAGGTAAAATTGCTGCCGTTGTCCGTAACAATGTTGTGAGGGACACCAAATCGAATAACTATGCCCTTGATGAAGCTTACCACCGATGCTGCATCTGCCAAAGTTACTGGTACTGCTTCAATCCATTTAGTGAACTTGTCGACAGCCACGAGTATGTATACGTATCCTCCTGGCCAAGCCTTATGTAATTTCCCCACCATGTCTAGACCCCAGGCCACGACAATGGTATTGGCATCAGCTCTGCCGCCGGAGAATGAGGTTTTGCCGCAAACCTTTGGCACGCATCGCAGGTGCGCACTATGTCTTTTGCGTCTTCTACTATAGCTAGGCAATAAAAACCTGCCCTGAAAACCTTGGCTGCTATTGCTCGACTGCTTGCGTGGTGACCACATACTCCCTTGTGTACATCCTTCAGTATGACTCTTCCTTCTTCGGGTGTAACGCACCTCTGCAATACTCCTGATATGCTCCGTTTGTACAGCTCTCCCTTGACCACGGTAAAAGCTTTGGATCGTCCAATAACTCGTCTTGCTTCTACCGGATCTTCGGGTATTTATTTTCTTAAGATATATGATACGTAAACTTGCATCCAAGGAACTTGTACCATCATAACCTCGTGTGGTTCCTCTTCATCTTCCGATGTGTTTGCTTCCACGACTGCTGGAGCCCCCGAGTCTTTTTCAAGCTTCTCTTTCTTCTTTGGCTGCTTCGGTGTTTTCTTCACCTTAGTTGATCTTTCACTTATCTCCTCCCAAAAGATGCCGGGTGGTATTGCTAAACATTGTGACCCGATATTTTCCAAAACATCGGCTTCATCGCTGCTGAGTCTGCTAATATGGTTCACTTCGCATCCGTCAAAGAGTTTCTCGAGTTCATTGTATACCTCCTTGTATGCTATCATGCTGTCATTGATCGCGTCGCATTGGTTCATCACCTGTTGAGCCACCAATTGGGAGTCGCCAAAGATTTGTAGTCGAGTTGCGCCACATGCCTTCGCCATCTTCATCCCATGTATAAGTGCTTCATATTCTGCCTCATTATTGGATGCATTGGGGAACGTCATATGCAATACATATTTCATCTTTTCTTCTTGGGGTGACACTAATATCACCCCTGCTCCAGCTCCTTCTAGTCTCTTGGACCCGTCGAAGTTCATGGTCCAAGTACTCGACAAATCAGGGGGTCCCGTGTTTTGCAGCTTCCTCCACTCCACAACGAAATCTGGTAGAATTTGCGACTTTATTGCTTTTCGTTTTTCATACGTGATTTCCCGAGGGGAAAGCTCTATTCCCCAAAGGGGGACACGACCTGTAGCTTCTGGATTGTTTAAGATGTTTGATCGAGGCGCCTCATTGACCACTATTATCAGATGTGCCGAAAAATAGTGTCGCAATTTTCTTACGGTCGTAAACACTCCCTACGCCAACTTCTGATAATGCGGGTATCGCTGTTTTGAAGGCGATAAAACTTCATTGATGAAATATACCGGCCTTTGGACTCCATGGATTTTCCCTTCTTCTTCCCTTTCTACCACAAGGACTGTGCTGACTACCTGTGGTGTGGCCGCGATATACAGCAGGAGAGATTCTCTTTCCTTTGGCGCCACCAGTATTGTGGGTGTCGAGATTGTGCGCTTGAGGTGCTCGAAATCCCTGTCTGCTTCTTCGTTCCACTCGAACTTTTCTCCTTGTTTGATGAGCGCGTAAAAGGGCAGCGCTTTTTCTCCTAGCCTGGCGACAAATCTGCTCAGAGCTGCGACACGTCCTGTCAGCTGTTGTATCTCCTTAAGCTTCGTGGGCTTCCTCATTGTCACAATGGCTTGTATTTTCTCGTGGTTCGCCTCAATTCCTCTTGCTGACACCAAGTATCCAAGGAGTTCTCCCACAGGAACACCAAAAGAACACTTCGTCGGGTTTAGCTTGAGGTGAAACTTGTCGAGCTTGTCGAAGGTTTCCTTGAGATCGTCGATCAAAGATAACCCCTGCTTTGTTGTAATGACGACATCATCAATGTATACTTGAACGTTTTTGCCAATCTGCGTGGCGAGACACTTTTGCATCATCCTTTGATAAGTAGCTCCCGCGTTTTTCAAACCGAAGGGCATCATTCTGTAGCAGAACACGCCATAAGGGGTTATAAAAGCTGTTTTGACCTCATCTTCTTTTTTTAGGCGGATAACCAGAATACGCGTCCATGAAGGAAAGACGTTCGCATCCCGCTGTGGAGTCGATAATTTGATCGATCCTCGGGAGAGGAAAGTGATCCTTTGGACAATGTTTATTGAGACACGTGAAGTCGACGCACATGCGAAGGACGTCAGTGTTTTTCTTCGGGACCAAAACTGGGTTAGCGACCCATGTGGCCTCTGTGTGCAGCTCCCTGATGAAGTTTGCTTCTCGAAGTCGATTAATTTCTGAAAGCATAGCTTTGCGGTTTGGTTCCGAAAAACGCCGCAAAGGTTGTCGTATTGGCCTAGCCCTTGGATCCAGATTAATAGGGTGCTCGGCAAGTTCCCTGGGTACTCCTGGCATGTCAGCTGGACACCATGCGAATATTTCCCAGCGCTCATGGAGGAACTCGACGAACGCGCATTCCTATGCGCTATCCATGTTTTTTGCGATAGCTGTCGTCTACTTAGGATCTATCGGGTGAATCTGTACTTCCTTTGAATTCTTGGTGGTGTCAAAGGTTTGCTTCTTCAGCAGCCTCCCTCCGTCGGGCAACACATCATAATCAGTTATTAACCTTGACGCCATATATTCTGCCTGCATCCCGAAAGTTTCTGACAACCGATGAAAATCCTTGTCGCACTTATCTGCCAGGGCAAAACTGGCTTTTACTGTGATTGGGCCCTTGGTTCCAGGGAGCCTCCACAACAAGTATGTGTAATGTGGTACCGCCATAAATCTGGCATAAGCGGGTCGTCCTAGTAGAGCATGATACTACGACGGAAAATCCACAACTTCGACTCCAGCTTCTCTCTTCTGTAATTCTCCCGGGTTCCGAACTGAACGTCGAGATTGATCTTTCCTAATGGATAACTTGGCTTCTCGGGGGTGATACCGTGGAATCTGGTACGTCTCCGACGTATCGATAATTTCTTATGTTCTATGCCATATTATTGATGATACCTACATGTTTTATGCACACTTTATGTCATATTCGTGCATTTTCTAGAACTAACCTATTAACAAGATGCCGAAGTGCCAGCTCTCGTTTTCTCGTCGTTTTTGGTTTCGTAAATCCTAGTAACGAAATATTCTCGAATCGGACGAAATCAAGACCCGGGTTCCTATTTTCACCGAAGCATCCGAACACCCGGAAGGACCAGTAGGGGGCACCGGGCCCCTGCACCATAGGCGGCGCGCCCGGGCCCCGGCCGCGCCGCCATATGGTGTGGCCACCCCTTCGACCCTCCCGCGCCGCCTCTTCGCCTATATAAAGCCTCCGTCGCGAAAACCCCGATACGAAAAACCACGATACGGAAAACCTTCCGGAGCCGCCGCCATCGCGAAGCCAAGATCCGGGGGACAGAGTCTCTCGTTCCGCACCCTCGCCGGAGCGGGGAAGTGCCCCCGAAGGCTTCTCCATCGACACCGCCGCCATCTCCACCGCCATCTTCATCACCGCCGCCGCTCCCATGAGGAGGGAGTAGTTCTCCATCGAGGCTCTGGGCCGTACTCGGTAGCTATGTGGTTCATCTCTCTCCTATGTGCTTCAATACAATGATCTCATGAGCTGCCTTACATGATTGAGATTCATATGATGATGCTTGTAATCCAGATGTCATTATGCTAGTCAAGTGAGTTTTACTTATGTGATCTCCGGAGACTCCTTGTCCCACGTGTGTAAAGGTGACAGTGTGTGCACCGTGTGGGTCTCTTAGGCTATATTTCACAGAATACTTATTCACTGTTGAATGGCATAGTGAGGTGCACGAACCATCGCTTGTGTCGAAGTAGAGCGAGGTGGTGGTGGAGGTAGCTTCTGAGGGCAGAAGGTAGAGATGTGCCCAACCTGACCACACTTGTAGCATGTGGGGTCGGCACGTGGACCCATCGGCCTTGATCCACCATATGCGTGCCTTGGCGGAGCTTGGTAGGTCCTCTCGCCGAAGCCGTGGGGTGGGAGGGCGGGGAGCATACCCGGCCGTGTGCCGCGCGGGGAGCATACCCATCTTGTGTAGCTTGTCCCGGCGGTGCGGGATAAGGAACCCACAACCTTCGCTTCGAGGCGGCGCCGAAGAAGGAGCACCAACCTCTCGAGTATGCTTGCGTGACTCTCGAACGCAAGCCTACCCGACTCTTCCTTGACAGCCAGTTGTTGACAAGCTTGTCGAAAGTTTCGCCGCGACATGAGTGAGCGCGTACTTGAGTGCCGCTTGAGGCCATTACGGAACCTCTTCTGCTTCTTGGCATCAGTAGACACTTCTTCACCACCATAGCGAGCTAGCTTGGAGAACTCGATGCTGTATGTCATCACATCTTTGTTGCCCTGAACAAGACTAAGGAATTTCTCCTTCATCCTGTCCATTAGCCCTTCAGGAATGTGGTGGCTTCTGAAAGCTTCCCTGAACTCTTCCCATGTGACATCGAGCGCATAGGCGGGACGCATCTCGAGAAAGTTCTCCCACCATGCGGCGGACCCTCCCGTCGCAGGTGAGTCGCAAACCGCACCTTGTCTTCTCGGGGCGACTCCCGCCGTGTTGAGCATGCGGTTGACATCGCGCACCCAATCATCTCGCATCCAGCCGGTTCGAGCGCAGAGTCGAACGATCGCGGGTTCGACCGCAAGAAGTCCCGGATCATCACTCGGCCATTGCCTTGACGAGCTTGATCGAAGTTGTGCTCGGGTTTGCCGCATCCGACCCAACAAGCTTGAGTCATTTGCAACTGTGGCCGGTCCCAGCGGAGGAGGTGGCGGAGGTCTAACCATCCTGTTGAGGGAAAACATAAGACGGTTGAAACAACAGATAAGAACAAAGCTTAGAACAAGGATTAAGGCCCGATAACACATCGCTCCATAGAATTCATCAAGGTACACCATACAAGGTTCAAGTACACATGAGATCCATACAAACGGATACAAGGATAGAAAAACTAGAACATCCACTTGACACGCAGACGATGGAGTAAACGGTAGTTCCATGAGGATAACGAAAAGGAAGCAGTGCTCCGGAACAAAGAAGTGGTCGAGATAGCATCGGATCAAAGGAGAATAACATGTTAGTATGAAAATACCAACATGTCAAAGGAACAGCATTATATGTGGAGATTGACAAAAGATGATAATGAAGCAACCATAGTACGTAAAAAATTTTCAAAATACTTTTCCCTATGGCACTATGGTTTCCCACAAACACGTCCAAGCCTAGATGAAACAAGATAAGAATAGAGTAAAACCGTTGCTCTTCCTTACCGTGAGGGAGGGTGGGTGGGGTAAGAAATAAAAGCGAATTCCTACTCTCGCGCACACTTTTCCTATGTAGCTACTAAAGTATGAGTTTCTAGACACAACTTCGTCCGCCGCAAAGGGGCTCCTAAAGGCAGCTCCCGCTCCGATACCAAGTCCGTAAGCCCCGTGAGTAGGAAAACCCGCAGCGCGCAGTAAGAGGGGTTTATGTGCATGAGGTCACTACAAAGGACCGTGAGGTCGCTCGCATTCCCAAGCATATGGGTAGGCCAAGCAACAGCTCGACACGCCCATGCACACAACACCCACCTCAAAGGCTCACGGTAGGCTTTCCGTGCCCGAGTGCTTCACCTTCCCGTGCACTTCACACATACACACACCGTGCACAGGATACGAGGGTAGAATACAAACTTTGAATATCACAACATGACTATGTATGACACAAAAGATGGAAATAAGGTTCATATATATAGCAACGCTCTAATGAGCAAGATCCAAATGACACTCGTGAGGACACATGTCCCAACATTACATCATACATAAGATAGCCAAATAGTCCGGGTACGTACAAGAACCAAATGGGACTAAGAGTCCCGAAGATAATCAAGCGGTGTTCCCATAACCAACATGCCTCAGCTGCCGCCTTAGGAACGATCCTCGCTACGCAACGAAGTCGTCGTCCGTGAACCTCGACAAAGTAGCCACCGCGCATCGCTCATCATCTCGTCGTACCTGTTTGTCGAAAAGCGGGTTCCGGAAAAGAGGAAGAAAAACGAGGGTAAGTACCAAATGGCACGTACTTGCGAGACAAGACCAGCCTATGCTTGCCGGTGGGCGGTGTAAACTTCGCCCGACTATATGTGGAGTTTAGCGGCAGCAAAGCACTATCCAATAGAGACACACTACAACTTCCGTCTAATAGAGAAGGTGAGAGAGCGCATATTCTAGCAGTTCTATACTCTGCAATCAACAACCCGACCAAAAGCGATCCCCCTTAGCCAAGAGGTACTAACAAGGCACTCACACAAGCTTGACAATTTTATATCCATTCCATTATAATAGGGCTAACTTACTACGCAAGTAATTAGCAAATTATTAGCGACAACATTAGGTGTAAGTTGTTCTATGATCGAGTTAAACATGCCTCCAAGTCGTCCATAACCGCGACACCGGCTTATCGATAAGATTTAACCCGCAGGGTGCACCAATGTTACCATACACGCATGCTCGAACCCGCTTAATTACGGCGGAGTCTCACAACAAGACCGTTCCCAAATCAACAAGAATGTCTAGGGGGCCACCCGCCTAAGCTACCCGTATCGAAGTTCGGCCGTACTCCGAGACGCGACTCGGAGGTTTGCGCCGGCGGCTAGGCGTGCGAACCACACGCTTCGCTAAACGTCCCGCAAGGTACAAGTATGTAAATAAACACCCGAAGGCAACAAGAATAAACACCCGAAGGCAACAAGTAATAAACACCCGAAGGCAACAGTAATAAAGCATGGCATACATGGCATACATGGCATAGGCAAATAAAACCAAGGTTGTGGCCCCTTTTCAACGGACTTGAGAAATGGTAATGGGTGATGGGGGTCCCGATAAATCCTCCCACGAGTGGTTAGCGCGCTCAGCCTTAGAAACGGATAACAAGAACTCGGGTCCTAGGGGACATTAGCAAGTCAAAGTTCCGATGCTTTCGCAAAGGGGCTCACAGCATGCCTCTCGCATGTTATAACCCTTAGCAATTTTAAGTTGTAGCAAAAGTTATCATCATCATTTTGAAAAGGTAGTACATGTATCAACATCCCAACAAGATATCCCGAACATTTCGAGATATCAACAAAATTCCTAAACTCGCCTACGACTCGCAAAGCTAGCAAACAACAAACAAAAGGTAGGGCGAGGAGGTGTATCTCGGACATATAGGTAACAGGTGGATAGGACACGTGACACAACGTAATCGCAACATAAGGATAGCAATAGATCAAAAGAGCATGTAAAATGTAAAATAGGTGAAGGGGTGGGCTCGCCCTGTCGATCGAGGTAGAAGCACCGACACGATCCTCCGTAGGGAACTCGTACTCCGCTCGCATCGCTCTCGCGTCGGCGTCTACTCGAGAAGAACCAAAAGCACATACAAGGAAGATATAGCATAAATCAATACAAGTGCAATGCGCAATATGATGCATGATGACCTGGCAAGATGGTTGGTGCAAGGAAAATTAAGTGGGGTGCTCATAATTCACATGAAATGATAAGCACCCTCACATATAGTTTTTGTTCATGTTGCATATTTAATTTGGACAATTCAGAGATGATGCCAATGATGCATGACAAATTCAGATTTGAAATCCTCACATTTTTCTGATGGAAATGGATATATCATTTGTTGAATTTGGAATTGTAAAATTGAAGATATGAATTATGCAACAATAATCAAGTTTAGTCCAGATTTGAAATTGACACAATTTTAGTTGTTCAAAAGTTGGAACAAATTACATGGTTGGAAAGAGCATGTTTTTCTGATCGAAATGGACATATGGTTTGTCCAATTTGGATTTGTAAAAGTGCAGTTTTAAATAATTTGAAAAGTGTCCAGATTTGGAAATTTTCAGAAAACAAACAAAAGAAATAAAATAAAAAGGTTTTGGTTAAAGGCGCCCAAGGGAATTCGAACCCAGGCCGCGCACGTAAGGAAGCAGGGTATTAGCCAGTGTGCTGCTGCTCGAGTTTTGACAACACAGGTTGCTTACAAGGTAAGGTGTGTGTGGAAGTTAACTGAAAATTTGAACACTTGAAACTGAAACGTGACAGCTGCAGACGTTTTTATGCACGAATTTTAAAGTGTCTATAGCGAGAGATATCGGCAGATATAGATGGGGCTTCAATGTAGTTGAGAAAGGTGGAGGTGCCAAGGTTCGAAGGGAACAGATTTGAGTGGAGGAGGAGCATCGTGGCGCCGGCGATGAGCGTCAGAGAACAGGACCGAGTCACAGTGACGAACAGCAGAAATCTGAAAAACGTTTTCTGGTCCAATCTTTGGAAGAAGATGGCGTCGCCGTTTCTTGACCGTTTTGGATGATTCCAAGTCTAGGAGAAAGAGGGTTCTGCCATTTATCCAAAGGTACCAAGAACGCGTGTGGAGGTGGACAGGATCGCCGGCGGGAAGCGTCGGAAAACAACGCCGTGAACCAGATGAAAAAGGGAACACTTTATTTCGTTTTTCGTTTTCGTTTTCTGGACTGAAGTTTGGTTGATGATGGCGTCGCGTACAGACAGCGAAACCAAGAGCTTTCAACATAAAAGTTGTAGATCTATGTATTAGCTCTACAACGGTATGAAAAACGCATGCTGGCGTGGTCAGAAACGCCGGAGAGGTCGTCGGCAAGGAACCACCGTGATGCAGAAGAAAACGTTACACTTTTATTTTGATTGGTTTTGATTCGTTCGATCTCGCTTGATCTGTCTGGATGCACATGTGCTGATGCTTGCAGAGGGTAGGGAGGTTGGGTTCCTCACCCTGGGCTCGCTGAAGAGGAAGAGCTGCCGTGGAGGGGGCCGTCGGAGTTGAAGAAGAGGAAGAAGGCCGGGGAGTAGACGGACAGATCCTGGCGAGAACCAGCAGATCCTGACGTCTGCGTGCTCCGTGAAGAAGACGAGGCGAAGAGGAGGGTGCGGTGGAGCGATTCCCGCGCTCAGGTGAACTCGCCGGTGGCCATGGCGTCGGCGACGAGGAGGTAGACGGCGGCGTCGGTTTTCTTGCAGAGAAGGAGAAATGGCGGCGGAGCTGGAGAGGGGAAAGAGCTAGGGTTTGGGAGCAGGTGGCTCGGTGCTTTTAAGGGGGAGAGGAGGACCATGGGATGGAGAAGAGCATCGACGTGGAGCTGTAGTAGCGAAGCCATGCCCGATACGGTGAGCTCGTCTACGTGGAAAGATGGCGACGACGAAGTCATCGTACCTCTTCGGGCAGAGATGGCATGGGCCAGGCACTGGGCTTCGGTGGGTTTGCCCACGGTGAGAAAAAGAGAGGAAGAAAGAAGGGATGGGCCACGGTTAGGTTTAGGCAGATATGGTTTAGGGTTAGGTTTTCTCTTTTGTTTATTTTTCTGTTTTTAGTTTTTATTTATTCCAAAACCAAGAAAGTTTGAGAACTTGAGAGAAGGAATTTGAATTATTTGAAATAGAAGAGAATACAAGATGCCCTCAAGATTATGTCACATGAAATAACCTTGAGAAGAAGTAGAAATAAAAATAGGAAGATATTGCATAGAGCTTTAAAAGGAAGAAAAACTCCATTAATTCATGTGCAAAACTTAACAAAAGCAAACCAACCATTTGAGGAGGAGTATCTCCAACTTAAATAGGTTGGGTTAGCAAGTAGGAGAGGTAGAAGAGAGATCAAGGGTGTCCACCAAATTTTAGAAAATTTGGCATGACCTTGGTGTAATGTGTTAAGAGAGGGAGAGGTTGGAGTTGTGCTTTTCTTGGAACATCACAAGAGGAGGGGATGAACCAAGAAGAAGAAGGAGGGAACAACAAGCAACAAAGAAAAACCAAAGGCAAATGCAATTTAGTAAAACCAAAGTGGTTATATGCATGAATGCAACATGATGGCATGAACAAAATGCAAGAAAGGTAAAAGAGACTAAGGTGTTACTCTTGGGATGTTACAAACGCCCCCCCTTGAAGGAATCGCGCCCCGAGATTCTCAGGAAGAAGAGAAAAAGGACGGGTACTCGGAACGGAGTTGATCTTCCCGCTCCCAAGTTGCTTCTTTATCGGAATGGTGCGACCACCGCACCTTGAGAAACTTGACAGAGTTGTTGCGAGTACGGCGTTCGGCCTTCATCAAGAATCCGAACGGGATGCTCTTTGTAGGAGAGGTCTTCTTGGAGGTCAATGGACTCGTGATCAACCGCACGGCCCGATCTTTGAAGCACTTCTTGAGCCGTGACACGTGGAAGACATCGTGCACTTTGGAGAGCTTCTCGTGGAGTTGAAGGAGGTAAGCGACTTCACCACGCTTTGCTAGAACTTTGAAAGGAACAATGTATCTTGGCGCCAGCTTGCCTTTGATACCGAAGCGATGAGTGCCCCTCATAGGAGTAACACGGAGGTAGGCTTGATCACCAGGATGATATAACATATCACGGTGCTTGCTATCATAATAGCTTTTCTGCCGAGATTGTGCTATCTTGAGATTGTCACGAATGATTCACACCTTTTCTTCAGATCTCGTTGATGACATCGGGGCCAAAGATTTGCCTTTCACCAGCTTCGGACCGGCTCGGAGGTGTTCTGCATTTGCGACCATAGAGAGCTTCGAAGGGTGCCATGCCCAAGCCGGCTTGATAGCCGTTGTTGTAAGAGAACTCGGCGAATGGAAGACATTCTTCCCATTTCATGCCGAAGGAGATAACACAGTGCACGGAGCATGTCCTCGAGAATCCGATTGACTCTTTCGACTTGCCCACTTGTTTGAGGATGATAAGTCATGGTCGAAGAGCGTATTAGTTCCCATAGCTTTCCGAAAGCTTGCCCAAAACTTGGAAGTGAAGATGCTTCCGCGATCGAGCTTATTTCCAAGGGAACACCATGAAGAGAAACAATCTTTGCGGTGTAGAGCTCAGCCTAACCGACTAGCGTATATTGTTTCTTTGACGAGAAGGAAGTGAGCAACCTTAGAAAGACGGTCGATCACCATGAAGATAGCATCATTGCCTTTCCGAGACTTAGGAAAACCAGCTACAAAGTCCATCTCAATCTTATCCCATTTCCACTCGGGAATCTTCGGGGGTTGGAGGACACCGGCGGAGTCTCCGATGTTCCGCTTTGACACGGCGACGTACATCACATTCCGAGACATAGCGAGCAACATCCCTTTTCATCCTAGTCCACCAATAGGTAGACTTGATATCGAGATACATCTTTGTGCCGCCAGGATGGATAGAAAGAGGAGTGCCGTGAGCTTCTTTGAGAATGAGGTTTCTCGTGTCCGGATCATTCGAACAACAAAACGACCTTGGAAGAACAAGAGTTCCTTGATCATCGAGAGAGAAGGACCTCGTACTTGGGCTTGTGCATATTCTCTTTGATATTCTTGCTCGCAAATATCTCGCAACTCGTCCTTTTCGGATCTTATCTTCAAGAGTTTGCGTGATCACCAAGTTTGCAAGGTAGCCTTGGGGAACAAGCTCAAGATTCAATTTCCCGAATTCTTCATAAAGAGCAGAGTTGACTTTCTTGAATCATGAGGTTGTTGCAATAAGACTTGCGACTAAGGGCGTCGACCATGACATTAGCTTTGCCCGGAGTGTAGGCGATAGACAGATCAAAGTCCTTGATGGTTTCCATCCATCTCGTTTGACGGAGGTTCAAGTTGGGTTGTGTGAAGATGTATTTGAGACTTTTGTGGTCGGTGAAGATCTCACATTTGTTGCCCAACAAGTATTGGCGCCATGTTATTAAAGCATGTAACACGGCCGCAAGCTCGAGATCATGTGCGGGATAGTCGAGTTCATGCTTTTTCAACCGACGAGAAGCATACGCCACAACTTGACGTTCTTGCATGAGGACAAAGCACCTAGTCCATGAAGAGAGGCATCACGGAATATCCGGAAAGGTTTAGAAGTATCCGGAAGAACAAGGACAAGTGTGGAAGTGAGCTTCGCTTGAGGAGATCAAAGCTTTCTTGGCATTGAGGAGACCAAAGGAACTTCTTGTCTTTCTTCGAGAGATCGGCAAGAGGCTTGGCGATCTTGGAGAAATTCTCAACGAAGCGGCGGCAGTAACTTGCCAAACCGAGGAAACTTCTCACTTGCTTGACATTCTTCGGAGGAAGCCATTCAACGATTGCCTTGACAGTTTCAGGATTGACAGCAATGCCTTTTCCCGAAATGACATGGCCAAGATAGACGACTTGGGGAAGCCAAAATTCACACTTGGAGAACTTGGCATAGAGACGGTGTTCACGAAGCTTCATGAGAATGAGGCGAAGATGCTCTTCATGCTCCTCATTGGACTTGGAGTAGACAAGGATATCATCGAGATAGACTACCACAAACTTGTCGAGGTACTCCATGAAAATGTAGTTCATCAACCGAGAGAAAGTGGCAGGAGCATTAGTGAGGCCAAAGGACATGACGGTGTATTCGTAGAGACCATAACGAGTTTTGAAGGTCGTCTTGGGTACATCCTCCTTGCGGATTTTGATTTGGTGATAACCACTTCTCAAATCCATCTTAGAGAACACAAGCTTGCACCCGCAAGCCGATCAAAGAGCTCATTGATGCGAGGAAGGGGATATGTATTCTTGATCGTTTTCTCATTGAGAAGACGGTAGTCAACCACCAATCGATCAGCTTTATCCTTTTTCTTCACGAAGATGGTAGGACATCCCCATGGAGAAGTGCTTGGTCGAATGAAACCAAGTTTTTGCAACTCATCAAGTCGCTTCTTGAGTTCGACCAACTCATTTGGACCCATTTTGTATGGCCGCTTAGAGATAGGAGTCGTTCCGGGCTCTAGTTCAATGACGAACTCAACAGCCTCGTCGTGTGGCATACCCGGAAGTTCTTCGAGAAAGACGTCGTGAAAGTCGCAAACCACCGTATAGACTCAAGCTCCGGAAGAGAACTAGGATTCAAAGCAAAGAGCTGAACGGAAGGTGTTTGAGAAGGTGTATAGGTCAAGGTTCCTGTCGAAGTAGGAAGGGAAACCGAATGCTTGGCGCAATCAATGACAACTTTGTTGGCCTTCAACCAATCCATGCCAAGGATGACATTGATCTCTGAATTTACAAGAACTATCAAGGAGGCGAGAAAGATATGGTTTCCAATTTGAATTTGGTTACCATGGCTTATCTTCGAAGATATCATTTGTCCTCCGGGAGAGTGAACCAAGAGATTTGATGGTAATATCTCCATAGGAAACTCGTTGCTTTGAGCAAAACTATCAGACACAAAAGATAGAGAAGCTCCCGTATCGAACGTAACTCTTGCAGGAATAGAGTTAACAAGCAAAGTACCAAGCACGACGTCGGTAGCTTGTTCAGACTTTGCTCAACGTTGATGTTGTTGACGCGAGCAGCCCCTCGGACCTTGCCCGGTGTTGTTGTTGAAGGCACGGCCGGAAGCCGGGTGCACGAACCATCGCTTGTGTCGAAGTAGAGCGAGGTGGTGGTGGAGGTAGCTTCCGAGGGCGGAAGGTAGAGATGTGCCCAACCCGACCACACTTGTAGCATGCGGGGCTCGGCACGTGGACCCATCGGCCTTGATCCACCATATGCGGCCTTGGCGGAGCTTGGTAGGTCCTCCGCCGAAGCCGTGGGGTGGGAGGGCGGGGAGCATACCCGGCCGTGTGCTGCGCGGGGAGCATACCCATCTTGTGTAGCTTGTCCTGGCGGTGCGGGATAAGGAACCCACAACCTTCGCTTCTGAGGCGGCGCTGAAGAAGGAGCACCAACCTCTCGAGTATGCTTGCGTGACTCCTCGAACGCAAGCCTACCCGACTCTTCCTTGACGAGCAGTTGTTGACAAGCTTGTCGAAAGTTTCTGCCGCGACATGAGTGAGCGCGTACTTGAGTGCCGGCTTGAGGCCATTACGGAACCTCTTCTGCTTCTTGGCATCAGTAGACACTTCTTCACCACCATAGCGAGATAGCTTGGAGAACTCGATGCTGTATGTCATCACATCTTTGTTGCCCTGAACAAGACTAAGGAATTTCTCCTTCATCCTGTCCATTAGCCCTTCAGGAATGTGGTGGCTTCTGAAAGCTTCCCTGAACTCTTCCCATGTGACATCGGGCGCATAGGCGGGACGCATCTCGAGAAAGTTCTCCCACCATGCGGCGGACCCTCCCGTCGCAGGGTGAGTCGCAAACCGCACCTTGTCTTCTCGGGGCGACTCCCGCCGTGTTGAGCATGCGGTTGACATCGCGCACCCAATCATCCGCATCCGACGGTTCGAGCGTAGAGTCGAACGATCGCGGGTTCGACTCGCAAGAAGTCCCGGATCATCACTCGGCCATTGCCTTGACGAGCTTGATCGAAGTTGTGCTCGGGTTTGCCGCATCCGACCCAACAGTTGAGTCATTTGCAACAGGGCTGGTCCCAGCGGAGGAGGTGGCGGAGGTCTAACCATCCTGTTGAGGGAAAACATAAGACGGTTGAAACAACAGATAAGAACAAAGCTTAGAACAAGGATTAAGGCCCGATAACACATCGCTCCATAGAATTCATCAAGGTACACCATACAAGGTTCAAGTACACATGAGATCCATACAAACGGATACAAGGATAGAAAAACTAGAACATCCACTTGACACGCAGGACAGTGGAGTAAACGGTAGTTCCATGAGGATAACGAAAAGGAAGCAGGCTCCGGAACAAAGAAGTGGTCGAGATAGCATCGGATCAAAGGAGAATAACATGTTAGTATGAAAATACCAACATGTCAAAGGAACAGATTATATGTGGAGATTGACAAAAGATGATAATGAAGCAACCATAGTACAGAAAAAATTTCAAAATACTTTTCCCTATGGCACTATGGTTTCCCACAAACACGTCCAAGCCTAGATGAAACAAGATAAGAATAGAGTAAAATCGTTGCTCTTCCTCACCAGAGGGTGGGTGGGTGGGGTAAGAAATAAAAGCAGAATTCCTACTCTCGCGCACACTTTTCCTATGTAGCTACTAAAGTATGAGTTTCTAGACACAACTTCGTCCGCCGCAAAGGGGCTCCTAAAGGCGACTCCTGCTCCGATACCAAGTCCGTAAGCCCCGGGAGTAGGAAAACCCG
Source organism: Lolium rigidum (assembly GCF_022539505.1). Taxonomy (NCBI): domain Eukaryota; kingdom Viridiplantae; phylum Streptophyta; class Magnoliopsida; order Poales; family Poaceae; genus Lolium; species Lolium rigidum. The sequence continues at coordinate 206,126,980 of NC_061514.1, forward strand.
TAGCGCGCGAGTAAGAGGGGTTTATGTGCATGAGGTCACTACAAAGGACCGTGAGGTCGCCTCGCATTCCCAAGCATATGGGTAGGCCAAGCAACAGCTCGACACGCCCATGCACACAACACCCACCTCAAAGGCTCACGGTAGGCTTTCCAGGCCTGAGTGCTTCACCTTCCTGTGCACTTCACATATACACACACTGTGCACAAGATACGAGGGTAGAATACAGCTTGAATATCACAACATGACTATGTATGACACAAAAGATGGATATAAGGTTCATATATATAGCAACGCTCTAATGAGCAAGATCCAAATGACACTCAGAGGACACATGTCCCAACATTACATCATACATAAGATAGCCAAATAGTCTGGGTACAGACAAGAACCAAATGGGACTAAGAGTCCCGAAGATAATCAAGCGGTGTTCCCATAACCAACATGCCTCGAGCCGCCGCCTTAGGAACGATCCCGCTACGCAACGAAGTCGTCGTCCGTGAACTCGACAAAGTAGCCACCGCGTACTGCTCATCATCTGTCGTACCTGTTTGTCGAAAAGCGGGTTCCGGAAAAAGAGGAAGAAAAACGAGGGTAAGTACCAAATGGCACGTACTTGCGAGACAAGACCAGCTATGCTTGCTGGTGGGCGGTGTAAACTTCGCCCGGCTATATGTGGAGTTTAGCGGCAGCAAAGCACTATCCAATAGAGACACACTACAACTTCCGTCTAATAGAGAAGGTGAGAGAGCGCATATTCTAGCAGTTCTATACTCTGCAATCAACAACCCAGCCAAAAGCGATCCCCCTTAGCCAAGAGGTACTAACAAGGCACTCACACAGTTGACAATTTTATATCCATTCCATTATAATAGGGCTAACTTACTACGCAAGTAATTAGCAAATTATTAGCGACAACATTAGGTGTAAGTTGTTCTATGATCGAGTTAAACGACTCCAAGTCGTCCATAACCGCGGACACGGCTTATCGATAAGATTTAACCCCGCAGGGGTGCACCAATGTTACCATACACGCATGCTCGAACCCGCTTAATTACGGCGGAGTCTCACAACAAGACCGTTCCCAAATCAACAAGAATGTCTAGGGGGCCACCCGCCTAAGCTACCCGTATCGAAGTTCGGCCGTACTCCGAGACGGACTCGGAGGTTTGCGCCGGCGGCTAGGCGTGCGAACCACACGCTTCGCTAAACGTCCCGCAAGGTACAAAGACGTAAATAAACACCCGAAGGCAACAGTAATAAACACCCGAAGGCAACAGTAATAAACACCCGAAGGCAACAGTAATAAAGCATGGCATACATGGCATACATGGCATAGGCAAATAAAACCAAGGTTGTGGCCCCCTTTTCAACAGACTTGAGAAATGGTAATGGGTGATGGGGGGTCCCGATAAATCCTCCCACGAGTGGTTAGCGCGCTCAGTCTTAGAAACAGATAACAAGAACTCGGGTCCTAGGGGACATTAGCAAGTCAAAGTTCCGATGCTTTCGCAAAGGGGCTCACAGATGCCTCTGCATGTTATAACCCTTAGCAATTTTAAGTTGTAGCAAAAGTTATCATCATCATTTTGAAAAGGTAGTACATGTATCAACATCCCAACAAGATATCCCGAACATTTCGAGATATCAACAAAATTCCTAAACTCGCCTACGACTCGCAAAGCTAGCAAACAACAAACAAAAGGTAGGGCGAGGAGGTGTATCTCGGACATATAGGTAACAGGTGGATAGGACACGTGACACAACAGAATCGCAACATAAGGATAGCAATAGATCAAAAGAGCATGTAAAATGTAAAATAGGTGAAGGGGTGGGCTCGCTCGTCGGATCGTAGGTAGAAGCACCGACACGATCCTCCGGAGGGAACTCGTACTCCTCGCTCATACTGCTCAAGGCGTCGGCGTCTACTCGAGAAGAACCAAAAGCACATACAAGGAAGATATAGCATAAATCAATACAAGTGCAATGCGCAATATGATGCATGATGACCTGGCAAGATGGTTGGTGCAAGGAAAAATTAAGTGGGGTGCTCATAATTCACATGAAATGATAAGCACCCTCACATATAGTTTTTGTTCATGTTGCATATTTAATTTGGACAATTCAGAGATGATGCCAATGATGCATGACAAATTCAGATTTGAAATCCTCACATTTTTCCGATGGAAATGGATATATCATTTGTTGAATTTGGAATTGTAAAATTGAAGATATGAATTATGCAACAATAATCAAGTTTAGTCCAGATTTGAAATTGACACAATTTTAGTTGTTCAAAAGTTGGAACAAATTACATGGTTGGAAAGAGCATGTTTTTCTGATCGAAATGGACATATGGTTTGTCCAATTTGGATTTGTAAAAGTGCAGTTTTAAATAATTTGAAAAGTGTCCAGATTTGGAAATTTTCAGAAAACAAACAAAAGAAATAAAATAAAAAGGTTTTGGTTAAAGGCGCCCAAGGGAATTCGAACCCAGGCCGCGCACGTAAGGAAGCAGGGTATTAGCCAGTGTGCTGCTGCTCGAGTTTTGACAACACAGGTTGCTTACAAGGTAAGGTGTGTGTGGAAGTTAACTGAAAATTTGAACACTTGAAACTGAAACGTGACAGCTGCAGACGTTTTTATGCACGAATTTTAAAGTGTCTATAGCGAGAGATATCGGCAGATATAGATGGGGCTTCAATGTAGTTGAGAAAGGTGGAGGTGCCAAGGTTCGAAGGGAACAGATTTGAGTGGAGGAGGAGCATCGTGGCGCCGGCGATGAGCGTCAGAGAACAGGACCGAGTCACAGTGACGAACAGCAGAAATCTGAAAAACGTTTTCTGGTCCAATCTTTGGAAGAAGATGGCGTCGCCGTTTCTTGACCGTTTTGGATGATTCCAAGTCTAGGAGAAAGAGGGTTCTGCCATTTATCCAAAGGTACCAAGAACGCGTGTGGAGGTGGACAGGATCGCCGGCGGGAAGCGTCGGAAAACAACGCCGTGAACCAGATGAAAAAGGGAACACTTTATTTCGTTTTTCGTTTTCGTTTTCTGGACTGAAGTTTGGTTGATGATGGCGTCGCGTACAGACAGCGAAACCAAGAGCTTTCAACATAAAAGTTGTAGATCTATGTATTAGCTCTACAACGGTATGAAAAACGCATGCTGGCGTGGTCAGAAACGCCGGAGAGGTCGTCGGCAAGGAACCACCGTGATGCAGAAGAAAACGTTACACTTTTATTTTGATTGGTTTTGATTCGTTCGATCTCGCTTGATCTGTCTGGATGCACATGTGCTGATGCTTGCAGAGGGTAGGGAGGTTGGGTTCCTCACCCTGGGCTCGCTGAAGAGGAAGAGCTGCCGTGGAGGGGGCCGTCGGAGTTGAAGAAGAGGAAGAAGGCCGGGGAGTAGACGGACAGATCCTGGCGAGAACCAGCAGATCCTGACGTCTGCGTGCTCCGTGAAGAAGACGAGGCGAAGAGGAGGGTGCGGTGGAGCGATTCCCGCGCTCAGGTGAACTCGCCGGTGGCCATGGCGTCGGCGACGAGGAGGTAGACGGCGGCGTCGGTTTTCTTGCAGAGAAGGAGAAATGGCGGCGGAGCTGGAGAGGGGAAAGAGCTAGGGTTTGGGAGCAGGTGGCTCGGTGCTTTTAAGGGGGAGAGGAGGACCATGGGATGGAGAAGAGCATCGACGTGGAGCTGTAGTAGCGAAGCCATGCCCGATACGGTGAGCTCGTCTCGTCGTACCTCTTCGGGCAGAGATGGCATGGGCCAGGCACTGGGCTTCGGTGGGTTTGCCCACGGTGAGAAAAAGAGAGGAAGAAAGAAGGGATGGGCCACGGTTAGGTTTAGGCAGATATGGTTTAGGGTTAGGTTTTCTCCCTTGTTTATTTTTCTGTTTTTAGTTTTTATTTATTCCAAAACCAAGAAAGTTTGAGAACTTGAGAGAAGGAATTTGAATTATTTGAAATAGAAGAGAATACAAGATGCCCTCAAGATTATGTCACATGAAATAACCTTGAGAAGAAGTAGAAATAAAAATAGGAAGATATTGCATAGAGCTTTAAAAGGAAGAAAAACTCCATTAATTCATGTGCAAAACTTAACAAAAGCAAACCAACCATTTGAGGAGGAGTATCTCCAACTTAAATAGGTTGGGTTAGCAAGTAGGAGAGGTAGAAGAGAGATCAAGGGTGTCCACCAAATTTTATAAAATTTGGCATGACCTTGGTGTAATGTGTTAAGAGAGGGAGAGGTTGGAGTTGTGCTTTTCTTGGAACATCACAAGAGGAGGGGATGAACCAAGAAGAAGAAGGAGGGAACAACAAGCAACAAAGAAAAACCAAAGGCAAATGCAATTTAGTAAAACCAAAGTGGTTATATGCATGAATGCAACATGATGGCATGAACAAAATGCAAGAAAGGTAAAAGAGACTAAGGTGTTACTCTTGGGATGTTACAGTGTGCATGCTATGCTAGTACTTGGTTTAGTCTTTTGATCTATCTTACACTAAAGGTTACTAAAATATGAGCATTATTGTGGAGCTTGTTAACTCCGGCATTGAGGGTTCGTGTAATCCTACGCAATGTGTTCATCATCCAACAAAAGTGTAGAGTATGCATTTATCTATTCTCGTTATGTGATCAATGTTGAGAGTGTCCACTAGTGAAAGTGTAATCCCTAGGCCTTGTTCCTAAATATCGCTATCGCTGCTTGTTTACTCGTTTTACTCGCGTTACTACTGTCTGCATTACTACCGCTTGTTTATCGTCTCCGGGCAAAGCACTTTTCTCGGTGCCGTTGCTACCGCTTATTCATACCACCCGTATTTCACTATCTCTTCGTCGAACTAGTGCACCTATTAGGTGTGTTGGGGACACAAGAGACTTCTTGCTTTGTGGTTGCAGGGGTTGCATGAGAGGGATATCTTTGACCTCTTCCTCCCCGAGATCGATAAACCTTGGGTGATCCACTTAAGGGAAACTTGCTGCCGTTCTACAAACCTCTCGCTCTTGGAGGCCCAACACCGTCTACAAGAATAGAAGCTCCTGTAGACATCAAGCACTTTTCTGGCGCCGTTGTCGTGGAGGAAAGGTAAAAAGGCACTCATACTCCGGCCTCGGTGTAAAGTACTTTTCTCGGCGCCATTGTGTTTGTGCTCGAAGCTATTTCCTTTAGATCCCGCAATTGCATCTTTTTGTTTCTTGTTTACACTAGTTTGGCATAATGGACAACAATGAGCTTCTTATTCTATTTCCTGATTTAAAACATGGATTGTTTGATGCGAAAATTAAAAAACCTATGAAATCTTATTTGCATGCCGGTAGTAATATTAGTATGAACGCTTTGAACACCATTGTTGATAATAATATAGAAAGTTCTAAGCTTGGGGAAGTCTGGTTTTCATGATCTTTTTAGTCCCCCAAGCATTGAGGAGAAAATTTTCTTTGATGATACTTTGCCTCCTATTTATGATTATAATGATAGTGGTCTTTTGGTGCCACCTACTATGGAGAGTAAATTTTATTATGATTATACTATGCCTCCTACACTTGATGAGAATAATAATGATAGCTACTTTATTGAATTTTCTCCCACTACAACTAATAAAATTGATTATGCTTATGTGGAGAGTAATAATTTTATGCATGAGACTCATGATAAGAATGTTTCATTTGATAGTTATATTGTTGAGTTTGCTCATGATGCTACTGGATGTTATTATGAGAGAGGAAAATATGGTTGTAGAAATTTTCATGTTACTAAAACACCTCTCTTTTTGCTGAAAATCTTGAAGCTGCACTTGTTTTATCTTCCTATGCTTGTTACTTTTTTCTTCATGAACTTGTTTATTTACAAAACTCCTATGCATAGGAAGCATGTTAGACTTAAATGTGTTTTGAATTTGCCTTTTGATGCTCTCTTTTGCTTCAACTACTATTTCTTGCGAGTGCGTCATTAAAACTGCTGAGCCCATCTTAATGGCTATAAAGAAAGAACTTCTTGGGAGATAACCCATGTGTTATTTTGCTACAGTACTTTGTTTTATATTTGAGTCTTGGAAGTTGTTTACTACTGTAGCAACCTCTCCTTATCTTAGTTTTATGTTTTGTTGTGCCAAGTAAAGTCTTTGATAGTAAAGTAAATACTAGATTTGGATTACTGCGCTAGCCTCCAGTTTCTTTGCTGTCACGAATCTGGGTCTAATTCTCTCGTAGGTAACTCAGAAAATTATGCCAATTTACGTGAGTGATCCTCAGATATGTACGCAACTTTCATTCAATTTGGGCATTTTCATTTGAGCAAGTCTGGTGCCCTTTTAAAATTCGTCTTTACGGACCGTTCGTTTTGACAGATTCTCGCCTTTTATTTCGCATTGCTTCTTTCATCTGTGTTGGGTGGATTTCTTTGTTCCATTACCTTCCAAGTAGCTTTGAGCAATGTCCAGAAGTGTTAAGAATGATTGTGTCACCTCTGAACATGTGAGTTTTTGATTATGCACTAACCCTCTAATGAGTTTGTTTCGAGTTTGGTGTGGAGGAAGTTTTCAAGGGTCAAGAGAGGAGGATGATATACTATGATCAAGAAGAGTGAAAGCTCTAAGCTTGGGGATGCCCGGTGGTTCACCCCTGCATATTCTAAGAAGGCTCAAGCGTCTAAGCTTGGGAATGCCCAAGGCATCCCCTTCTTCATCGACAACATTATCGGGTTCCTCCCCTGAAACTATATTTTTATTCCGTCACATCTTATGTACTTTGCTTGGAGCGTCGGTTTGTTTTTGTTTTTTGTTTTGTTTGAATAAAATGGATCCTAGCATTCACTTTATGGGAGAGAGACACGCTCCGCTGGTTCATATGAACACATGTGTTCTTCGCTTTATCTCATAGTATTCATGGCGAAGTTTCTTCTTCGTTAAATTGTTATATGGTTGGAATTGGAAAATACTACATGTAGTAACTCTAAAATGTCTTGGATAATTTGATACTTGGCAATTGTTGTGCTCATGTTTAAGCTCTTGCATCATATACTTTGCACCCATTAATGAAGAAACACTTAGAGCTTGCTAATTTGGTTTGCATATTTGGTTTCTCTAGAGTCTAGATAATATCTAGTATTGAGTTTTGAACAACAAGGAAGACGGTATGGAGTCTTATAATGTTTACAATATGTCTTTTATGTGAGTTTTGTTGTACCGTTCATCCTTGTGTTTGTTTCAAATAACCATGCTAGCCTAAACCTTGTATCGAGAGGGAATACTTCTCATGCATCCAAAATCCTTGAGCCAACTACTATGCCATTTGTGTCCACCATACCTACCTACTACATGGTATTTCTCCGCCATTCCAAAGTAAATTGCTTGAGTGCTACCTTTAAATAATTCAAAATTTATCACCTCTGATTTGTGTCAATGTTTTATAGCTCATGAGGAAGTATGTGGTGTTTTATCTTTCGATCTTGTCATTTACTTCGACGGATTTTCACAATGGACTAGTGGCACATCCGCTTATCCAATAATTTTGCAAAAAGAGCTGGAAATGGGGTTCCCAGCCCGATTAATTAACTTGCATTAATAATTCTCTTCACATGTTTTGCTCGATTCATCGATAAGCAACTTAATTTTGCAAATAGACACTCCTTCATGGTATGTGATTGTTGGAAGGCACCCGAGGATTCGGTTAGCCATGGCTTGTGTAAGCAAAAGGTTGGGAGGAGTGTCATCCATAAATAAAGAAAAACTAAACTAAAGTACATGTGTAAACAAAAGAGAAGAGGGATGATCTACCTTGCTCGGTAGAGATAACGTCCTTCATGGGAGCCGCTCTTGAAAGTCCGGTTGATGAGGTAGTTAGAGTACCCACTACCATTCGTTGACAACAACAAACACCTCTCAAAACTTTACTTTTATGCTCTCTTTATGTTTTCAAAAACCAAAGCTCTAGCACAAATATAGCAATCGATGCTTTTCCTCTTTGAAGGACCTTTCTTTTACTTTTTATGTTGAGTCAGTTCACCTATCTCTCTCCACTTCAAGAAGCAAACACTTGTGTGAACTGTGCATTGATTCCTACATACTTGCATATTGTACTTGTTATAATACTCTATGTTGACAATTATCCATGAGATATACTTGTTACAAGTTGAAAGCAACCGCTGAAACTTAATCTTCCTTTGTGTTGCTTCAATGCCTTTACTTTGATTTATTGCTTTATGAGTTAACTCTTATGCAAGACTTATTAATACTTGTCTTGAAGTACTATTCATGAAAAGTCTTTGCTTTATGATTCACTTGTTTACTCATGTCATTACCATTGTTTTGATCGCTGCATCCACTACATATGTTTACAAATAGTATGATCAAGTTTATGATGGCATGTCACTTCAGAAATTATCTTTGTTATTGTTTTACCTGCTCGGGACGAAGCAGTAACTAAGCTTGGGGATGCTTGATACGTCTCCGACGTATCGATAATTTCTTATGTTCTATGCCATATTATTGATGATACCTACATGTTTTATGCACACTTTATGTCATATTCGTGCATTTTACGGAACTAACCTATTAACAAGATGCCGAAGTGCCGGTTCCGTTTTCTCGCCGTTTTTGGTTTCGAAATCCTAGTAACGAAATATTCTCGGAATCGGACGAAATCAAGACCCGAGTTCCTATTTTCACCGGAAGCATCCGGAACACCGGGAAGGACCGGAGGGGGGCACTAGGCCCCCGGACCATAGGCCGGCGCGGCCCGGGCCCCGGCCGCGCCGCCATATGGTGTGGCCACCCCTTCGACCCTCCTGCGCCGCCTCTTCGCCTATATAAAGCCTCCGTCGCGAAAACCCCGATACGAAAAACCACGATACGGAAAACCTTCCAGAGCCGCCGCCATCGCGAAGCCAAGATCTGGGGGACAGGAGTCTCTGTTCCGGCACCCTGCCGGAGCGGGGAAGTGCCCCGAAGGCTTCTCCATCGACACCGCTGCCATCTCCACCGCCATCTTCATCACCGCTGCTGCTCCCATGAGGAGGAGTAGTTCTCCATCGAGGCTCGGGGCTGTACCGGTAGCTATGTGGTTCATCTCTCTCCTATGTGCTTCAATACAATAATCTCATGAGCTGCCTTACATGATTGAGATTCATATGATGATGCTTGTAATCCAGATGTCATTATGCTAGTCAAGTGAGTTTTACTTATGTGATCTCCGGAGACTCCTTGTCCCACGTGTGTAAAGGTGACGAGTGTGTGCACCGTGTGGGTCTCTTAGGCTATATTTCACAGAATACTTATTCACTGTTGAATGGCATAGTGAGGTGCTTATTTATATCTCTTTATGATTGCAATGTGTTTGTATCACAATTTATCTATGTGCTACTCTAGCAATGTTATTAAAGTAGTTTTATTCCTCCCGCACATGTGCAAAGGTGACAAGTGTGTGCACCGTGTTAGTACTTGGTTTATGCTATGATCATGATCTCTTGTAGATTGCGAAGTTAACTATTGCTATGATAATATTGATGTGATCTATTCCTCCTACATATGCATGAAGGTGACGAGTGTGCATGCTATGCTAGTACTTGGTTTAGTCTTTTGATCTATCTTACACTAAAGGTTACTAAAATATGAGCATTATTGTGGAGCTTGTTAACTCCGGCATTGAGGGTTCGTGTAATCCTACGCAATGTGTTCATCATCCAACAAAAGTGTAGAGTATGCATTTATATATTCTGTTATGTGATCAATGTTGAGAGTGTCCACTAGTGAAAGTGTAATCCCTAGGCCTTGTTCCTAAATACGCTATCGCTGCTTGTTTACTTGTTTCTACTGCGTTACTACTCGTCTGCATTACTACTTGCTTGTTTACTCGTCCCGGGCAAAGCACTTTTCTCGGTGCCGTTGCTACTGCTTATTCATACCACTCTGTATTTCACTATCTCTTCGCCGAACTAGTGCACCTATTAGGTGTGTTGGGGACACAAGAGACTTCTTGCTTTGTGGTTGCGGGGTTGCATGAGAGGGATATCTTTGACCTCTTCCTCCCTGAGATCGATAAACCTTGGGTGATCCACTTAAGGGAAACTTGCTGCTGTTCTACAAACCTCTGCTCTTGGAGGCCCAACACTGTCTACAAGAATAGAAGCTCCCGTCGACATCAGAATCGCGTGTTAGTTGGTGTTAAATTCGCCAAGGATATGTTCATCTTCCTCAATGTATCTGCATACATAAGGTTTAGGCTGCTTCCACCATCTATGAACACACGTGAAACATCGAATCCTGCAATCACCGCTGGCAAGATCAGAGTTGACTGCCCTGGTCGTGGAGCTTGCTGCGGGTGGTTCGCTATAGTGAAACCGATGTCCTGCCCGGACCAGTGCAAGTACTCAATCGTTGGTGGAGGCATCTTCTCTGCCATGTAAACTTGTCGCAAAATCACATTTTGAGTCCTATTCGAGGGTCTACCCTTCTGAATCATCAAAACTATCCCGTTGGTGTCGGTATAAGGACCGTTGGTTGGAGCTGCCGTCAATTGCAACTGATGCCGATTTTCATCTGTAATTGTGGGTGGAGGTCGATTCTCACTCCTTGGCCCCTGGGGTTTCCTATTTGCTGCATGTGCATTAGTATGTCCTGCGTATCTATGCAATGCTAGGAAAGTTCGGCAGTCCTTCTGCAGGTGACCCGACTGCCTCTTCCCATTATTATCGAGAAAGAAGTTTTTTGTCATGGTCCGTTCAAAAGATCCTCGGGTGATACATATGGCCTTTGCAACCTCGGCCCACTATTTTGCCTGCTGGAACGGGGAGCGTCCCTGTAGTCGCTGCGCTACTCATTACTCCTCTGATAATCATCTCGATTATTACTTCCACTATTTCCTCGGAAACCAGCCGCTACTTGGCCAGGGCCATCATAGTCTGAGAACTGTCAAGAAAAGCGTCGCCTATTTTGATTGTTTCTGTTGCGGTCATCGTCAGGTGACCTATGCCGTTTGTTTTGAACATCATCTTCTCCATCCGCCCAACGATTCCCTATTTCCATGAGCGCTGCTATTATTTTCGGGTTGGTCCTTCCCAAATCCTCGATTAGGTCCTTTCTTCGGATCCCAGCAATAAACGCATCTATTGCTCTTTCGTCTGATATGTTTTCTGCCAAATTTTTGATGATGTTCCACCTCTGGATGTATGTCCTCATTGGTTCATCGAACTTCTGTCTGCAGGCCCTCAGCTGCTCTATTGATGCGGGTTTCTTGCACTGCATGGCAGTTGCTTTAGTTCCACCTGTCAACTTCAGTGTTTCCAGATAGTCGACTAACCAATCCTCAGGATCTTGCAAACCATCGAACTTCTTGTAGTTGTCGGGTAATTTGAACCTAACGGGACCCGAGTTTTATGAACTCGTCGAGTAAAGCTAGGGAGTCCGCACATATCTTCCTCATCTACTTCTAGTGAATGCCGACATTCTCTCCTTTCTTGGCGTGCTCTATCGACTCATGCTTGCATCGTAGTATCTCTCGCATCACCCGTTCTTGGAGGATCTTGCACTATCACAGCGGGCCGTGGACTATTTTTCCTTGGAGCACCTTCGGGAGGTGCACTTGCAGTTGCGAACGCTGTTCCCATGGCTCCAACTCCTGCCATAGCCATGTTGTACAACGCCTCTCTTGGATCTCCGGGAGGTGGCCTGGATGCCAGTATATAAGCCTGAGTCGCCATGTATCCAGCTTCCGGTGTTTTGGGGATAATGTTTCCTCTTGTGTCTATCGACATAAAAGACATGTCGAGGTTTTGGACTAGATGCTCCCTCTCGCCCTCAGGTATATGCTGCAGCCGAGACCTTCCTCTATCACGAGCTGCTCTATGGTTATCCGAAGTTCCTGATTGTCGACTTTCCTCACCTCTTCGCCTACTTGACGCGGAAGCTACAACTTTTCTCTGCTGGAGTATCACCCTCTCTTTTTCCAGCTCTCGGCCAGCACACGCGAGTCTATATTGGTATGCTTGCAGCTCCTCCACTGTAGCTGTGGTGGTCATTGGATCTGTGCCGTTCATGGCTCTTGATCCTTTGTCCCAGCTGCTTGTGAAAGTTGCAACCTCTCACGAGGTGTAGGCCCGACATACTTGCTGCCCAAACCTCACGTGAGATCAACGGGATCGATGTATGGCTTTCCCAAATCATCGAAAGCCTCTGATGTTTCATCCTCTTGACGACTTGGCTCACCAATCACGCAGACTTGATGGTATGTTGACATTGTATGTTGATCTTCAGGGTCGGTGACACCGTTGTAACGATTGGCGAAGACCTCCCGAATAAGGATAGATTTGTCGATGAAGTTGAAGCTGTCGATGCTTTCCAAGTCGCTGTCCAGATTAGAGTCCGTGAACGACCCGAAAGACATCCCGCCGAACAGATTGGCAAGATCTCCGCCGATGGTGGGCTTGATGAAGCTTGTCGACGAGATTTCCTCATCGCTTGACTTGGTTGACGATGATGATCCCGAGAAATCGGAACCAACCGCTAACGGTCCTGAACAGATCGGTGCCGCTAAACGATGTGATCCTTTTCTCCCGACGCAAAAGTGGAAATCCCCGAACTTCATCTCCATTGGCTCTTCCAGATAGGCATATGCATCCAAACGGGCGGGAGGGTAAGGAAGAAAATCAACGAGATCAATTTTGATCTGTTTACCTCCGTCCATCGCGTTGCTTGCCATCGAAGATGTAGACGATGTTGAACATGCCATCGAGATCAGCTCCTTGTCGCCTCTAAGTCCCCACAGACGGTGCCAATTGACAAGGTATCGACTTGTCAATGCCTACTATGGTTTCAGCCGAAAAGGTACTCGACTGCTGGAAACTATGGTTGTGTTGACAACAAAATCGATCCTCTCTTTCTCCCTCGACTCCCTCTTATATAGGAGACGGAGCCGAGGGTTTCATGATGTACAAGTTACAAACAGCGGGAGACTCTTTGAGTTCGTCCCGTATAGTTACAAGTCTTTATTCCTAATACAACTCTATCTTTCCATATCAACACCTTATTGGGATTCCGGGCTTCGCATTCTTCGAGCCATGGGCCTTCAGTAAACCCCGGGTACCATCTTCGGCAGGCCCATTGGGGATGCCTATGTCACCTGGAGCAAGGCGCTATAGGCGCGTCCATGGCGGCACGGCGGCGCTAGGCCGCGACCAAGCCGTGGCTACGCCGAGCACCACCACTCCGGCGCATCACCAAAAAGCCCTAAGCACCACCACGATGCCTAGGAGCATCAGCGCAACGAGAATCGCCGCACATACCGCAACCCTAGTTGCAGTAGGGGGTCGAGGACGAGCGGAGGTGACGAGATCTTCGAGATCAAAGCGGACAGAAATGGGCGGCGTCGCGAGGCAGTTCCATTGCGACGAACCACGCCGCTAGGAACCGCCGGAGACGGCCGAGAGACGCCGGTGATGGTGCTGGCGACGCAGCGTCGCGAGAGAGAGGAGAGGCTTAGGGTTAGGTCGAGAAGAGGCTACGCGAGCGAGTGAGCCGGTTGGGCCGAGCCCAACGGGCTGGTCCAACCTAACCACTCGGTCGGTCTGACCAGTGGGCCCAGGGAGGAGCAAAATGGTCATTTGACCATAGGGTTTTTATTAAAAATTGAAAATAAATCTAAAAACCCTAGAATAACTCCACAAAAAAAATCTAGATCACTTAAAATTCTAAGAACTATTCAAAATAAATACTTTTATCATAAATTGAACAAATATTAAAAGTGAGAATGATGAAATATTACCAATAAAATTAAATAAAGAAGTTCTCAGCTTTTTAATAATTAAAAGGAGATTAACAACTCTCATAATTATTCTAAGAAATTTGGAATCTTCTTTGAATAAATTCCTTAATAAAGATCACAAAGGATTATTTTAATAACTCTTAAGGAGTATTTATAAATTGTGCTTATTCGCCACCTCTGACATTAAATAATTAAGCATCGGGAAGGGGGAACAACCCTAAAAATCAAAAGCATGCATATTTGAATCTTTAACCATTGCCCTTATCGGACAATGATGCTATCTTTCAGAAACAAAGGACCAGGGTCAGTCCAAACAATCCAACTGCACTACCTTGCAGTCACCAGGCAAGTTCATCGCTTGTTGGGGGGATGACCCCCGGTATGCTAAAGGCATGCCAAAACCGGATGGTTTAGGCCATCAAGATACCGGTTTAATGTTTATACCAGAACATGAAGTTAAGGATTTGGCTAGGTGAAGCCAAGCCGGTATCCCCCAGAAGGGGTATACCGGAACCGGATAAGAAAGACACCGGGCTACCGGTAAGAAGTGCACTGTAGCACGTCGGCAGGACTGGTCAAAGATTCTCTCCAGAGCTAGAGGACAAAGATGAGCTAAGCAAAGTAGCTTTAAACGAAGGCCTGACGATAAAGAAGAGGATGATGATGAAAGAAGCCGGAGGACGTCAGCCTCCCGATTAAAGAAAACCCCGGTGTCATCTATGATTAAAGTAACTTTGTAAAGTAGTTTGTCTAGTCAAAGATGCCATTAGGGTTTCTAGGGTTTCTTCCCTCGTAAGCCACCCTCTCCCCTATATAAGGAGAGGGGTAGCCCTCTTCACGGACATGTATGTACGTACGAGGTGAGCCCTTGTATTCGAAACTTGTAACTTGTTGAGATCAATAAAGAAGATGATCTAGAGCGAGTTCTTCCTTATGTCTTTCTTCTTCTACCTCTAGCCTAGGCTAAGTTCTTGAGGAAAGCATCCGGAAGTTCATCCCGTCTAATCACAAACCCTCCCCCGAATCCTCTAGCATCCATTCGGCCCCATCTTAAGCCATCCTATGGCATCTGTCTGTTCCCCACGACGACAGTTGGCGCCCACCGTGGGGCATGAAGTGGCGCTTGCTGGAGTTCATATTCGGGCGGGCATCCTCGAGGTCGCCGGCGAGCGGACGGTATCTGCGCTCGTTCAGCGCCTCTACTCCATGGACTTCATCAACGACAACGCGGGCTGCTTCGCCAACGGCGGCATCTTCCCCAAGAACGGCCGCATCATCGAGTTAGGCAGCCACCATGTCTACTTCGGCACCGTCCCTGTGCGCCAGCGCCTCTCGCTGGTGCTGGTGGCACCGGACCCGCCAAGGTGGCTCTGTGCTGGCCGCGCCGCCGGCAGCGTCCAGGTGATGATGACCGGTGCGGTCGGTGCAGGCAAGGAGGCTGTGGATGAAGGTGCTGGTCGTGCGGCTTCGACCCGTGCGGCCAAGCCACCGCTGGAGCGCGACGCTGGCGCTGCGGGAGCATCTTCCGCACCACCGGAAACACCACTCCAAGCGACGATGAACGTGCTGGCAACGCCCATCGCGCAGAACATCGACCCGGCAGCGGCTCAGGCGGAGCTGGAGGCACAACGCCAGAAGCTGCTCGCGAACGGCACCGACATCGTCCGGGCGCAGCGCGAGCTGAACCTAACCCTACGTGAGTACAACGCTGCCCATGGCTTTGCTTCTATTAGCGCTCATGCTGCTAGGATACCGGAGAACCGGCTTAAAGCTCGCAATCTAGATCAGGATTTGCGTAAGGAAGTTCTTGCCGGCAAAAGTACCTCTACATCTGTTAGCATTGTAGAAAAACCAAAGTACAGTAGCCCGGATAAAACTATAAAAGCTGCTAAGGCTGCGGTAGAGCTGTGTGAATCGCTTTCCGGAGATGGTTTGGCAAAGCAGCAAGAGCGTGTCAGAGAGCTGCTAGAAACTATCGAGCAGCAGAATGCTGAGCAGCTGGCTAAGCTGAACAAAGCTGCGGCCTCAAAATCCGCGCGTTCAACAAAGAATGCCGGAAGCAAGTCCCATGGGCAGGCCTCGTCCCCCCATCCGGACGGAAGGAGAGAAAAAGAGATGAACGCACAGCAGATGACTGTGTACGATCCGGTCCTTGCCGGAAAACAACAAGCCAGGCAACACGATGCCGGTAGAAAAAGCCAAGGGGCAGATCGAGGCTACGCCAAAGGAGGCTATGCCGGAAACAATCATGCCGGTAGATATGAGACCGGGCAAAACTATCCGGCTGCAAGGGCAGCATATGATGAGGAGGAGATGCCTCCACCAAGGTACCGGCAGGCAAAGGCCGCGGTACTGGAACGTTACGATGAAGCTGACTCGACAAGACTCACCGCTTACCGGAATCCTTTGGGAGAGCGCGTGGGAGAAAGACACCTGCCAGAACGAGATGCGAGGCACCGTCTGGATAGAGTGTACCTGTCTGAAATGATAGAGGCAGAGGGTCCTCCGGGTCCAAAGTGCTTTGGCCCAAGGATCATGAAAGAGCAACCACCGGTACGCAACTTCCAGTTGCCCCGCGACACCAAAACATACGATGGCACCACTAAGCCGGAAGATTGGCTCGCGGATTATGTGACCGCGGTATACGTCGCTGGCGGCGGAGGGTGTGTAGCCGGAGGAGGAAACCGGCGTTGGGCCGTGAGAATTGTGCCAACGTTTTTAGTGGGTCCGGCAAGAATTTGGCTGAACAACTTGCCGGCAGGAAGCATAAACGGTTGGTTGGATTTTGAGGAAGCTTTTGTGAGCAACTTCAGTAGCACCTACCGGAGGCCCAACAGGCCTCAGCAGCTCGCTCTGTGCGTGCAGCGCCCACAGGAAACAGACCGGGATTACTTGACCCGGTGGAACTCCATTAGAAACTCTTGTGAAGGGGTGATAGAAGCGCAAGCCATAGCTTGGTTTTGCAATGGATGCCGCAGAGGTTCGCCGTCGTGGCAAAAGCTACAGCGGAACATGCCGGTAACTTTGGCGGAGATGATACGTGTGGCGGATAACTATGCGTTGGGAGATCCAATGCAACCGGCGGTACAAGCTGAGCCGGAACAATCAAACCCGCCTCAGCAGCGCCAGGAACAATACCGGGACAACCGGAACAACAAAAGAAGGGAAGATTTCTCCGACGAAGCAAGTTGCCTGCTGTCGTACAAGAAAACTCGATGCCGGCGGCAGCCGGAGGCGAAAACCGGATCGCAGCCATGGGCGGGTCCTAAGAAGCAATGGGTCGAAAAGAAACCCTGGGGCCAGAAAAAGAATTGGCAAGAACCCGTGAAATACACCATAGAAGCCGCCATGGATCAACCTTGCCGGTGGCACACACCGAATCTGGCTCACCCGTCAAACCACCTGACAAAGGATTGTTCCTGGACCAAGTACTTGATGCTCAAGGGAGCAGTAAAAGATGCGCAAGCACAAGGGTGCTCCACAATGTTGCCACCGTCTCAAGATATGCTGCAGCAGCAACAGCTACCACCACCACCACCGCTTACCGGGGCAAATGCTTTACCGGTACAGCCTCAGCCAAACAGGCAGCAATGCCAGCAAGTCAATCAGGTGGGAGAGGGCCATGGCCAACCACCTCCACCGGCACCTTTGGGGCGGAATGTTTATGAAGATCCAGATGTGTGATGTGTCGTGTTCGTCACTGAGCCGACAGACAGGCAGAGCCTACATCGCCGTTCCATGGAAGTGAACGCGGTGATGCCGGCAGTACCAAAATACATGCAGTGGTCAGATCAGGAAATCTCATGGTCACTTAAGGATCACCCCAAGGTAATGCCTAACCCGGGTGGTTACGCTCTCGTGGTGGACCCAATCATGAAAGGGCCAACGACTCGCGTCAAGTTCAGCAAAGTGCTGATAGACAATGGGAGCAGCATAAACATAATGTACCGGCACACCATGCATACGCTGGGCATAACAGAAAACATGCTTCAGCCAACTCGTACAACGTTCCACGGAATCGTTCCGGGTTTGTCTTGCGCACCGATTGGAAAAGTCCGGGTGGAAAACATTGAGTTCGAGGTGGTGGACCTAGATAGTCCGTACCACGCGCTGCTGGGGAGACCGGCATTGGCAGCCTTCATGGCCTCGACCCACACGGCGTATCTCAAGATGAAGATGCCGGCACCTCGTGGACCCTTAACTGTGGTGGGAAATTACAGGATCTCGCTGGAAACTGCTTTTGCCGGATCAAATCTGGCAGAATCGCTGGTGATCGCAGAGGAAAAGAGGAGGATGCAAACTGCGGTTGCACTGGCTCAGTCTTCATAGTTGAGCTTAGCGGCAATGAGTGCAAGCTTGAGCGCTCCAGCGTTCAAGCCGACAAAAGAAACAAAGGACATCGTGCTGGATCCGGCTTTCCCTGAGCGTACCGTTCGTATCGGTGCCAGCCTCAGTGAGGCATAGGAAAGCGCGCTTGTCAGCTTCCTCCGTGAGAATCGGAATATCTTTTCCTGGTCAACAGAGGACTTGGTAGGTGTTCCGAGGGAGCTGGCTGAGCACTCTTTGAACGTCCGGAAGGATGCGAAGCCGGTGCGATAGCCCTTACGCCGGTTTGCTGAGGATAGGAGGAAAATCATTGGAGAAGAAGTGACGAAGTTGTTGGTTGCCCGTTTTATCGTGGAAGTGCTGCACACTGAGTGGCTGGCCAATCCGGTGCTAGTCGAAAAGAAGAAAGATGAGAACCTCGAAGCAAAAGCTCCAAAGGTGTGGCGCATGTGCATCGACTACACCAATCTGAACAAGGCTTGCCCAAAAGACCCTTTTCCTTTACCAAGGATCGATCAAGTGATTGATTCTACTGCCGGGTGTGAGTTGTTGTCTTTCCTGGATGCTTATTCCGGTTTCCACCAAATCCCCTTGAAAAAGGAAGATCAAATAAAAACTGCGTTCATTACCCCGCACGGGGCTTATTGCTATGTTACTATGCCTTTTGGTTTGCGCAACGCTGGTGCAACGTACCGACGCTGTATGCAAAAATGTTTGTTTGATCAAATAGGAAAAAATGTGCAAGTTTATGTGGACGATGTCGTGGTAAAAACTAAGGCAAAAGAAACCTTAATCGAGGATCTCCGGCAAACATTCGATAACTTAAGAAGATTCCGGATGAAGCTTAATCCGGCAAAATGCACCTTCGGTGTCCCTGCCGGCAAACTGCTTGGCTTTCTCGTATCAAGCCGGGGCATTGAGGTCAATCCGGTAAAGATCCGGGCGATCGAGAGAATGACGATACCGCGAGATCTTAAGG
The DNA here is from genome assembly GCF_022539505.1 of Lolium rigidum. Classification (NCBI taxonomy): domain Eukaryota; kingdom Viridiplantae; phylum Streptophyta; class Magnoliopsida; order Poales; family Poaceae; genus Lolium; species Lolium rigidum. The sequence continues at coordinate 206,146,047 of NC_061514.1, forward strand.
ATGTACAAAAATTTACCGGAAGCTTAGCATCGCTGAGCCGGTTCATAAGCAGGTTCGGAGAAAAGGCCTTGCCACTCTACGCTCTGATGAAAAAATCCGATACGTTCGTCTAGACCCCTCAGGCAGACGCGGCATTTAAAGAGCTAAAAACGATGCTAGCCACTGCACCAATACTGGCTTCGCCGTTGGAAAGAGAGCCCATGTTGTTGTACATAGCAGCAAGTAACCGGGTTGTGAGTGTGGTTGTGGTAGTAGAAAGAGAAGAGGAAGGAAAAACCGTCCAGAGGCCGGTATACTACCTGAGCGAGGTGCTCTCCCTCTCAAAGCAAAACTACCCACACTTCCAGAAAATGACTTATGGCGTGTTCATGGCCGCCACGAAGCTCAAGCACTACTTTGAGGAGCACCCCATGAAGGTGGTGAGTGAGGCACCCATCTCCGATATCATGTGCAACAAAGATGCTAGCGGCAGGATTGCAAAGTGGGCAATCTAGATATCACCATACGTACCGGTGTATGAAAGAAGAGATGCCATAAAATCACAAGCTTTAGCTGATTTCTTGGTGGATTGGGCGGAAATGCAGTACAAGCCCCCAGACCAAAGAATAGAATACTGGAAGATGCACTTTGACGGATCCAAACTCAAAGAGGGTCTAGGTGCCGGTGTGGTGATAACCTCACCCAAGGGGGATCATCTCCGGTATGTTTTGCAAGTACATTTCAGGGCATCAAACAATGTCGCTGAATACGAGGCTTTGATCCATGGGCTTAAGGTCGCAAAAGAAATCGGTGCACACCGGATCATTTGCTACGGAGACTCAGATCTTGTGGTACAACAATGCTCCGGAGATTGGGACGCAAAAGATGCCAACATGGCCTCATACCGGTTTCACGTGCAAAAGATTGCCGGATTCTTCAAAGGGTGTGAGTTTCACCATGTGCCGCGTGCAGAAAATGAAGCCGCGGATGCTTTGTCCAAGCTGGGCTCATCTAGGCAAGAAATTCCTCCCGGAATAGCCTTGGCACACTTAAGAGTACCATCGATCAAACCGAGTCCGGAGTCGGAATCAATTTTTGTACCGGAGTCACATGTTGTACCAATGGATATCGACGAAGGAAACCCGGGGAGTGTTCCGGTAAGCTCGGGGACTGCTGCGTCCGTACCGGAGGAAACAATGTTGGTAGATAACATGGACATAGACGTACCGGTGTTCCTGGTTCGGGAGGCACCACCATGGGTTAAACCTATTAAGGAATTCCTGATCAACGGCACCTTGCCGGTTGACGAAAGTGAGTCCAGAAGAATCCAGAGGAGGTCCAAAGCTTATACCATCATCAATGGCGAGGTGTACAAAAGAAGTGTTATCGGTGTCCTCCAGAGATGTGTGGAACCGGAAGAGGGAAAAGAAATGCTTGAGGAGATCCACCGAGGGGAATGTGGGCATCACGCTTCGTCAAGGGCGCTGGTGGCAAAAGTGTTCCGGCATGGGTTCTATTGGCCCACGGCTTTGGAAAACGCGGAGGATCTGGTAAGAAAATGCAATGGGTGCCAGAGGTACGCCAAGTAAAATCATACCCCAGCATCCGGTTTAAAGACCATACCGCTAACTTGGCCGTTTGCCGTTTGGTGCCTAGACATGGTTGGCCCATTCAAAACCGCAAGGGGAAACATGACCCACATCTTGGTTATGGTGGATAAACTCACCAAGTGGCTAGAGGTGAAACCCATTGCAAAATTTGATGGGCGCACAGCGGTGAAGTTCTTAAAAGATGTTATTTTGCGGTATGGCTACCCACATAGCATTATCACTGACAATGGCACAAACTTTGCTCAAGGTGAGTTCAAAAGATTTTGTGAGGACAACAATATCCGGTTGGATTTGTGCTCAGTGGCACACCCACAAGGCAATGGCCAAGTTGAAAGAACAAATGCTTTGGTACTTTCCGGTATCAAACCAAGACTCATCGATGCGGTGGAAAAATCGCCGTGGTGTTGGCTCGATGAGCTACCATCAGTGCTGTGGAGTATAAGAACAACTCCAAACCGGTCTACCGGATACACTCCATTCTTTATGGTTTCTGGAGAAGAAGCGGTCATACCAACCGACATTCTCCATGATTCACCAAGGGTGCAACTCTATACCGAAGAAGAGGTAAAGGAAGCCCGAGAAAACGATGTGGACTTGCTAGAAGAAGCAAGAGAATTAGCTTTGGCAAGAACAGCCATTTACCAACAGAAACCTCGGACGCTATCATAGCCGGAAGGTTAACCCGAGGGTGTTCGGGAAGGAGACCTAGTGCTACGCCTAGTGCAGCGCACTGAAGGCCGGCACAAACTTTCCCCCCATGGGAAGGACCCTTCATTGTGAGCAAGGCTCTCCACAATGATGCCTATTACCCGATTGATGCACAGGAATGGAAGAAAGGAAAGGCGGACAAGTCCGGAGAGGAGACCAAGCGTCCGTGGAATGTAGCTCTGTTGCGTCCTTTCTACTCTTGAAGTTGTGGTGTAAGAAGTTCCTTTTTGTACCTTATTTGCTATGAATAAAAGATGCCGGAACCTCGAATGAGTCTCGGGGACTACCCTTACTAAAGTTGCATGTAACATGTTTATTTTTTCAGTTTACCGGTTGCTTATTGAATGTTTTTTCTTTCCGGTTTAGTAGTGTGCTAAACCCTACCGGAGTCTTCGACTCGCTCGCTGTCCGCAACCCGGCTTCATGGCAAGCAAGATAAACCGGTAGGGGATAAGCACATGAACTGCGAAGAGGGAGAGCGGGAAAGAACAATCCGGAAAAATTTAACTAACCCCGGTTGTACCAGTTTTTTGCAAATATTTCGAGTTATTTCTAAGTTCAAGAAAGTGCTTGCTTGGTAAAAGAACTTTGTGCTCATACGCCAAAAACGCCCAGACGAGGTAGGCAGAGCCAAAGCAAAAGAGCCAAGTGTGCATCGAATTGGATGCGGAAACAATTTCGGAATCATTGCAGTGCAAGACAAAATCGGAACGATAAGCAAAGTGCTAAGTTAGCAAACCAACATAGCTTAATAAGTTACCGGTATGCAAGACACCGGCATAAAGTTGTACCACAACCAAGAGGATAAGTTTTATCTTAGATCATAAACCCCGGCATACCGGGGTAGAATTTAACGAGTTTTGTTATGAAGCAAGCAGGAGCGGGTAAACTTGTTATCACAGTAAATGTTTAAATAGCGGGGGCTTCAGGGGGAGCAGCATTGGCCTCGGGAGCTTCCGGCAGCACATCCTCGGCACCCTCATCTTCACCTTCCTCTTCTTCCTCGCTGAGGTAGTCCTTGACGCCTGAAGGAGGGGGGATGAAGGTGCGAGCCGGCGCGTACTCAGCAAGCCGATAGGCGCGATCCTGCCGCTTCGCGGTAAGAATCGGGTCCGTATCGGTGGGAGCATCTTGGCGCACGCCGAGAAGCGCATCCAGATCCAAGTCCGGGTACCAGGAGCACGCGGAGCGCAGCGCGGTATCGGCTCCAGCACGAGCTGCGGAGCACTGCCACTCATGAATCCGGCGCCCTGCCTCCTTTAGCCGGTTGGCGGTGAGGGTGATGTTGGTCGGCATTGCTTCTTCGGGCCACAGCACCTTGAAAAGTTGGATGGCGACGTCCGGCAGATCGGCAAGGTGCCGGTCCACTGAGCGCATATGTTGGACTCGGGCGGAAAGGGCGACCAAATATTCGTACCCGTCCCAGTGCGCGTCCATGTTGGGGAACTTTCGCGCCACCTGATCCCCCATCACCTTTTTCACGGCATGCGTCTGAGAGTTCGGGAAGTGCTCTACAGGAAGAAGAGAAAAGCATAAACTTAAGATACCGGAAAACAATCTACCGGAAGGAAAAGGAACACGAATACACTTCCAAAAAGAAAAAGCTTATAAGCGAAAGAAGGGACAAAGCAAGAGCTTACTGAGAGCCAGCGCATCAATCTGCATGACCAGCCGATCATATTCCTTATGATCAGTGGTCATAACCTCAATGTGGCGCTTGATACGCCTCCGGCGTATCGATAATTTCTTATGTTCCATGCCATATTATTGATGATACCTACATGTTTTATGCACACTTTATGTCATATTCGTGCATTTTCTGGAACTAACCTATTAACAAGATGCCGAAGTGCCGATTCTTGTCTTCGCTGTTTTTGGTTTCGTAAATCCTAGTAACGAAATATTCTCGAATCGGACGAAATCAAGACCCAAGTTCCTATTTTTCCCGGAACCATCCGTAACACCCGAGAGCCGCCAGAGGGAAGCCCCGGGGGCCCCACACCACACCCGGCGCGGCCGGAGGGGGCCGCGCCGCCCTATGGTGTGGGCCCCCGTGCCCCCTCCGAGGCTGCCCTTCCGCCTATTTAAAGCCTCCGTCGAGAAAACCCCGATACGAAGAACCACGATACGGAAAACCTTCCGGAGCCGCCGCCATCGCGAAGCCAAGATCCGGGGGACAGAGTCTCTGTTCCGGCACCCTGCCGGAGCGGGGAAGTGCCCCCGAAGGCTTCTCCATCGACACCGCTGCCATCTCCACCGCCATCTTCATCACCGCTGCTGCTCCCATGAGGAGGGAGTAGTTCTCCATCGAGGCTCGGGGCTGTACCGGTAGCTATGTGGTTAATCTCTCTCCTATGTGCTTCAATACAATAATCTCATGAGCTGCCTTACATGATTGAGATTCATATGATGATGCTTGTAATCTAGATGTCACTATGCTAGTCAAGAGAGTTTTACTTATGTGATCTCCGGAGACTCCTTGTCCCACGTGTGTAAAGGTGACAGTGTGTGCACCGTGTGGGTCTCTTAGGCTATATTTCACGAATACTTACTCACCGTTATGAATGGCGTAGTGAAGTGCTTATTTATATCTCTTTATGATTGCAATGTGTTTTGTATCACAATTTATCTATGTGCTACTCTAGTGATGTGTTATTAAAGTAGTTTATTCCTCCCGCACGGTGTAATGGTGACAAGTGTGTGCATCCGTGTTAGTACTTGGCGTATGCTATGATCACGATCTCTTGTAGATTGTGAAGTTAACTATTGCTATGATAGTATTGATGTGATCTATTCCTCCTACATAGTGTGAAGGTGACAGTGTGCATGATGTGTTAGTACTTGGTTTAGTCGTGTCGATCTTTCTTGCACTCTAAGGTTATTTAAATATGAACATTGAATTGTGGAGCTTGTTAACTCCGGCATTGAGGGTTCGTGTAATCATACACAATGTGTTCATCATCCAACAAGAGTGTAGAGTATGCATTTATCTATTCTGTTATGTGATCAATGTTGAGAGTGTCCACTAGTGAAAGTCTAATCCCTAGGCCTTGTTCCTAAATATCGCTATCGCCGCTTGTTTACTCGTTTTATCGCGTTACTATTGCTGCGTTACTACTCGCTTGTTTACTCGTCCCGGGCAAAGCACTTTTCCGGTGCCGTTGCTACTACTTATTCATACCACCTGTATTTCACTATCTCTTCGCCGAACTAGTGCACCTATTAGGTGTGTTGGGGACACAAGAGACTTCTTGCTTTTGTGGTTGCAGGGTTGCATGAGAGGGATATCTTTGACCTCTTCCTCCCTGAGTTCGATAAACCTTGGGTGATCCACTTAAGGAAAACTTGCTGCTGTTCTACAAACCTCTCGCTCTTGGAGGCCCAACACTCGTCTACAAGAATAGAAGCTCCCGTAGACATCAAGCTATTTTTCCGGCGCCGTTGCCGGGGAGGAAAGGTAAAATGGCACTCATACTCCGGTTCCTGTGTAACAGTACTTTTCCGGCGCCATTGTGTTTGTGCTCGAAGCTATTTCCTTTAGATCCCGCAATTGCATCTTTTTGTTTCTTGTTTACACTAGTTTGGCATAATGGACAACAATGAGCTTCTTATTCTATTTCCTGATTTAAAACATGGATTGTTTGATGCAAAAATTAAAAAACCTATGAAATCTTATTTGCATGCCGGTAGTAATATTAGTATGAACGCTTTGAACACCATTGTTGATAATAATATAGAAAGTTCTAAGCTTGGGGAAGCTGGTTTTCATGATCTTTTTAGTCCCCCAAGCATTGAGGAGAAAATTTTCTTTGATGATACTTTGCCTCCTATTTATGATGATTATAATGATAGTGGTCTTTTGGTACAACCTACTATGGAGAGTAAATTTTATTGTGATTATACTATGCCTCCTACACTTGATGAGAATAATAATGATAGCTACTTTGTTGAATTTGCTCCCACTACAACTAATAAAATTGATTATGCTTATGTGGAGAGTAATAATTTTATGCATGAGACTCATGATAAGAATGCTTTATGTGATAGTTATATTGTTGAGTTTGCTCATGTTGCTACTGAAAGTTATTATGAGAGAGGAAAATATGGTTGTAGAAATTTTCATGTTACTAAAATGCCTCTCTATGTGCTGAAATTTTTGAAGCTATACTTGTTCTATCTTCCTATGCTTGTTACTTTGCTCCTCATGAACTTGTTTATTTACAAGATTCCTATGCATAGGAAGCATGTTAGACTTAAATGTGTTTTGAATTTGCCTCTTGATGCTCTCTTTTGCTTCAAATACTATTTCTTGCGAGTGCATCATTAAAACTCGTTGAGCCCATCTTAACGGCTATAAAGAAAGAACTTCTTGGGAGATAACCCATGTGTTATTTTGCTACAGTACTTTGTTTTATATTTGTGTCTTGGAAGTTGTTTACTACTGTAGCAACCTCTCCTTATCTTAGTTTTGTGTTTTGTTGTGCCAAGTAAAGTCTTTGATAGTAAAGTAAGTACTAGATTTGGATTACTGCGCGTGAAACAGATTTCTTTGCTGTCACGAATCTGGGTCTAATTCTCCGTAGGTAACTCAGAAAATTAAGCCAATTTACGTGAGTGATCCTCAGATATGTACGCAACTTTCATTCAATTTGGGAATTTTCATTTGAGCAAGTCTGGTGGCCTAATAAAATCCATCTTTACGGACTGTTCTGTTTTGACAGATTCTGCCTTTTATTTCGCATTGCCTCTTTTGCTATGTTGGATGAATTTCTTTGATCCATTAATGTCCAGTAGCTTTATGCAATGTCCATAAGTGTTAAGAATGATTGTGTCACCTCTGAACATGTGAATTTTTATTATGCACTAACCCTCTAATGAGTTGTTTCGAGTTTGGTGTGGAGGAAGTTTTCAAGGATCAAGAGAGGAGTATGATGCAATATGATCAAGGAGAGTGAAAGCTCTAAGCTTGGGGATGCCCCGGTGGTTCACCCCTGCATATTCTAAGAAGACTCAAGCTGTCTAAGCTTGGGGATGCCCAAGGCATCCCCTTCTTCATCGACAACATTATCGAGTTCCTCCCCGAAACTATATTTTTATTCCGTCACATCTTATGCACTTTGCTTGGAGCGTCGGTTTGTTTTTGTTTTTGTTTTGTTTGAATAAAATGGATTCTATCATTCACTTTATGGGAGAGAGACACGCTCCGCTGTAGCATATGGACAAGTATGTCCTTAGGCTCTACTCATAGTATTCATGGCGAAGTTTCTTCTTCGTTAAATTGTTATATGGTTGGAATTGGAAAATACTACATGTAGTAATTCTAAAATGTCTTGGATAATTTGATACTTGGCAATTGTTGTGCTCATGTTTAAGCTCTTGCATCATATACTTTGCACCCATTAATGAAGAAACACTTAGAGCTTGCTAATTTGGTTTGCATATTTGGTTTCTCTAGAGTCTAGATAATATCTAGTATTGAGTTTTGAACAACAAGGAAGACGGTGTAGAATCTTATAATGTTTACAATATGTCTTTTATGTGAGTTTTGCTGCACCGTTCATCCTTGTGTTTGTTTCAAATAACCTTGATAGCCTAAACCTTGTATCGAGAGGGAATACTTCTCATGCATCCAAAATACTTGAGCCAACCACTATGCCATTTGTGTCCACCATACCTACCTACTACATGGTATTTATCCGCCATTCCAAAGTAAATTGCTTGAGTGCTACCTTTAAAATTCCATCATTCACCTTTGCAATATATAGCTCATGGGACAAATAGCTTAAAAACTATTGTGGTATTGAATATGTACTTATGCACTTTATCTCTTATTAAGTTGCTTGTTGTGCGATAACCATGTTTTCTGGGGACGCCATCAACTATTCTTTGTTGAATATCATGTGAGTTGCTATGCATGTCCGTCTTGTCAGAAGTAAGAGAGATCTACCACCTTCATGGTTGGAGCATGCATATTGTTAGAGAAGAACTTTGGGCCGCTAACTAAAGCCATGATCCATGGTGGAAGTTTCAGTTTTGGACATATATCCTCAATCTCATATGAGAATAATAATTGTTGCCACATGCTTATGCATTAAAGAGGAGTCCATTATCTCGTTGTCCATGTTGTCCCGGTATGGATGTCTAAGTTGAGAATAATCAAAAGCGAGAAATCCAAAATGCGAGCTTTCTCCTTAGACCTTTGTACAAGCGGCATGGAGGTACCCCATTGTGACACTTGGTTAAAACATGTGCATTGCAAAGATCCGGTAGTCCAAGCTAATTAGGACAAGGTGCGGGCACTATTAGTATACTATGCATGAGGCTTGCAACTTGTAAGATATAATTTACATAACTCATATGCTTTATTACTACCGTTGACAAAATTGTTTCATGTTTTCAAAATAAAAGCTCTAGCACAAATATAGCAATCGATGCTTTCCTCTTTGAAGGACCATTCTTTTTACTTTTATGTTGAGTCAGCTCACCTATCTTTCTCCACCTCAAGAAGCAAACACTTGTGTGAACTGTGCATTGATTCCTACATACTTGCATATTGTACTTGTTATATTACTCTATGTTGACAATTATCCATGAGATATACATGTTACAAGTTGAAAGCAACCGCCGAAACTTAATCTTCCTTTGTGTTTCTTCAATACCTTTACTTTGATTTATTGCTTTATGAGTTAACTCTTATGCAAGACTTATTGATGCTTGTCTTGAAGTACTATTCATGAAAAGTCTTTGCTTTATGATTCACTTGTTTTCTCATGTCATTACCATTGTTTTGATCGCTGCATCCACTACATATGTTTACAAATAGTATGATCAAGGTTATGATGGCATGTCACTTCGTAAATTATCTTTGTTATCGTTTACTCGCTCGGGACGAGCGTAACTAAGCTTGGGATGCTCGATACGCCTCCGACGTATCGATAATTTCTTATGTTCCATGCCATATTATTGATGATACCTACATGTTTTATGCACACTTTATGTCATATTCGTGCATTTTCCGGAACTAACCTATTAACAAGATGCCGAAGTGCCGCTTGCTGTTTTCTGCTGTTTTTGGTTTCGAAATCCTAGTAACGAAATATTCTCTGAATCGGACGAAATCAAGACCCAAGTTCCTATTTTTCCCGGAACCATCCAGAACACCCGAGAGCCGCCAGAGGGAAGCCTCGGGGGCCCCACACCACACCCGGCGCGGCCGTAGGGGGCCGCGCCGCCCTATGGTGTGGGCCCCCTGTGCGCCCCTCCGAGGCTGCCCTTCCGCCTATTTAAAGCCTCCGTCGAGAAAACCCTGATACGAAGAACCACGATACGGAAAACCTTCCAGAGCCGCCGCCATCGCGAAGCCAAGATCCGGGGGACAGGAGTCTCGTTCCGGCACCCGCCGGAGCGGGGAAGTGCCCCCGGAAGGCTTCTCCATCGACACCGCTGCCATCTCCACCGCCATCTTCATCACCGCTGCTGCTCCCATGAGGAGGGAGTAGTTCTCCATCGAGGCTCGGGGCTGTACCGGTAGCTATGTGTTTAATCTCTCTCCTATGTGCTTCAATACAATAATCTCATGAGCTGCCTTACATGATTGAGATTCATATGATGATGCTTGTAATCTAGATGTCACTATGCTAGTCAAGAGAGTTTTACTTATGTGATCTCCGGAGACTCCTTGTCCCACGTGTGTAAAGGTGACAAGTAGTGTGCACCGTGTGGGTCTCTTAGGCTATATTTCACGTAATACTTACTCACCGTTATGAATGGCGTAGTGAAGTGCTTATTTATATCTCTTTATGATTGCAATGTGTTTTGTATCACAATTTATCTATGTGCTACTCTAGTGATGTGTTATTAAAGTAGTTTATTCCTCCTGCACGGTGTAATGGTGACAGTGTGTGCATCTGTGTTAGTACTTGGCGTATGCTATGATCACGATCTCTTGTAGATTGTGAAGTTAACTATTGCTATGATAGTATTGATGTGATCTATTCTTCCTACATAGTGTGAAGGTGACAGTGTGCATGCTGTGTTAGTACTTGGTTTAGTCGTGTCGATCTTTCTTGCACTCTAAGGTTATTTAAATATGAACATTGAATTGTGGAGCTTGTTAACTCCGGCATTGAGGGTTCGTGTAATCATACACAATGTGTTCATCATCCAACAAGAGTGTAGAGTATGCATTTATCTATTCTCGTTATGTGATCAATGTTGAGAGTGTCCACTAGTGAAAGTCTAATCCCTAGGCCTTGTTCCTAAATATCGCTATCGCCGCTTGTTTACTCGTTTTATCTGCTATACTATTGCTGCGTTACTACTGCTGCGTTACTACTCGCTTGTTTATCGTTCCGGGCAAAGCACTTTTCCGGTGCCGTTGCTACTACTTATTCATACCACATGTATTTCACTATCTCTTCGCCGAACTAGTGCACCTATTAGGTGTGTTGGGGACACAAGAGACTTCTTGCTTTGTGGTTGCAGTGGTTGCATGAGAGGGATATCTTTGACCTCTTCCTCCCTGAGTTCGATAAACCTTGGGTGATCCACTTAAGGGAAACTTGCTGCTGTTCTACAAACCTCTGCTCTTGGAGGCCCAACACTGTCTACAAGAATAGAAGCTCCCGTAGACATCAGCGCTCTGCCGCTTTCCGCGCCTTCCTCTCCTCCTCCAGCTCTGCCCTCAGCACCGCAGTGGAGTTCGCGGAATCCTCCACAACCTCCGCCAGCCTGGCCTCGGCTGCTGCCTTGGCATCCTTCAACTCTTGGTCATGCTGGAGCGCGGCCTGGATAGCCTGTTCCTTGAGCTCCCTGGAGGCGGTCTTCTGGGCATCCAGTGCCTCGTGGTGCTCCTTGATGAGCTGCTCCTTTTCATCTAGGTACCGGAAAGAAAAGTGTTAGCAAAAGTTGCGGCTGGTAAAATGAGGAAAGAACAAATCAACCGGAAAAGAAAAATCGATACCTTGGAGTGCAGTGATCTGGGCCTTGAGGGCTTCGATGGTAGCCTCCGGGACAACTGTTGAACAAAAAGTTCATAAGTGTTAGAAAAGAAAACGTTCCGGTAAGAAGATGCCGGAGGAAAAATAGGAAACAAACCTTGGCAGTGGTTGTGGGCCTCGGCAAGATCCCGATGCTCCCAGAGACGCTCCTCGAAGAGCTGCTTCCGGGCATCCGCCGTGCTCTGTTCAAAGGAAAATAATTGTGAGAAAGAAGGCGGTTTTTCTGCGCTTGTACCTAAGTTTCGCGCTAAGAGCTGCGCTCTCAACCCGAAACTCGGGGACTGGCTAGGCCGGTTTTTTGAGTTTTTTGCTTAAGTTTCGCGCTAAGAGCTATACTCTCAACACGAAACTCGGGGACTGGGAAGATAGACAACATCCGGAAAGAAAGAAACCGGCTTCAACAGAAAAATTGCAAAAAAGATTGGTGAAACCTACCACCACGTTGCTGGTGGCGTCGTACCACGCACTGTCGAACTCCTTCACTGCGCGCTTGAGCCGCATGAAGTGTTCTTCGCTGGACCGGGCCCAGCGAGGTCCGGCGCCGGAAGCCGATCCTTCCCCAGGCCGCGGGTGGATGCGGACATATCCGCATCGTTCCATTTTTTTGCGTAGGGGAGAAGGTGCCCCAGGTCCCGGCCCTCGCGCTTCAGCTCAACGATCCGGCCCAGGAGGCCGGAAGGTTTTTCTTGGACCACAGCAGCGGCGGGGCCGACGTGCAGCACTAGAGGCTGCGGGCCGGCGGCCGAGGCGCTGCCCTCCATGGCCTTTCCCCGAGAAGCCCCGGCTTGAGGAACTTTGTGATCTTAGGGGTCTCGGGCGGCGGCTTCAGCTTGGCCGCGGAAGGTCCTTGGCTTGGTGGCGGTGTTGGAGTGGCCCCGGTAGGCTCAAGAATAGGAGCTTCTGGGGGCGGTGTAGAGGAGGCCGGCACGGGAGTATCCGGCGCGGCCTTGGTGGGGGAAGAGCTGGAGTGCTTCTTCTTCTTCTTTGCGGCGAGAGGAACCAGAGGTTCCGCCCGCCCGGTAGCTTCGTCGTCGGCGCCGGTGTTGCTGGCGCCGGTATCTTGGGTCTCTAGAGGGGAGGTGAGATCCTCCTCCGCGCGGTGATCAGGAGGTGTTGGGGTTGATTGAGGAGGTGAGATCCTCCTCCCCCCGCACTTGTGGCGCCTCCCAGAGGGGAGGCAGAAAGGTCGCCGGTACCGGATGGTACCGGGCTTGATTGAGGAGGAGGAGTTGGGGCCCTGGCGGTTCCCTCGGAGGTCACCGGCTTCGGGCCGCTGGCGCTCTTGGACAGCTGGAGAGCAGGGCTGAGCAAAAAGAAGAGGAAAGATCAAAAACAGCAAAGAGAAAGGAAGAGTTTGAACCACGAAGCAAATAGAGAGACAAAGGACTTACCCAGAAGAGACCGGTATCTGCTTATGCTTGTAGCGCCTCCTGCCAGTCTCTTTCCCCCAAGGACTTCCGTCCGGAAGAGTTTGGCGGGGGGAGCTTGGCTAGAGCCGGCGTCAACAGCAGGCGCCTTGTTCTTTTTGCTCTGGGGCACGAGCTTATCCAGGAACTCATGCCCGACCTTGGCCTGCAGGGGAGGCACGTGCTCGTGGACCTGTGGTTCACGGCCAGCTGAGGGAGCATCTACAGAAGGAAATAGGCAACAAAATATGAGAGACCGGAAGAGGAAACTACCTCAAGCATGGTGAGCTCATCGCCGGAACCGGAAGCCGCAGAAGAAGAGTTACCAGGGCGCTGAGTGGGGATGCGGCCCATCTTGAGATCGTACCAAGGGACGAAGGGATCTGGATCAACCTTGTCCAAAGGGCGCTTCCGGCAAGGGCCTCGCCGATCTGACTCGATGCGAGGGAAGCGGTCCTTGGCCTGAAAACAAAAAGAAAAATAGTTAGCCATAGCGTAAAAGTTACCGATAGAACAACCCGGGTGGCGTAATCTCTTACTTCTGCGGTTGGAGGGTTGAGGGAGCCGAGAGGCAGAAAGCCCCACTCCCAATCATCCGGCATGTCCGTTTGGCATATTTGATTAGCCTTGAGGACCACATCTGCTTTGCTCAAGGGAAGGCCGGTGATCTTGGTGGGATCGCTGTGGCCGTACATCTCGCTTATCTTGTGAGCGCGGCGCTTAAGGGGAAGCACCCGGCGGCAGATGAAGGTGCGGATGATATCGTCGGAGCGGATGTTGGTCTCCTTCATCGCCTTCACGCATGAAGCGTACCACCCGGTTCGTCTCTATGTGATCTGTACCGGGGTTGTAGTTCCAGTTGACCTTGGTGGGCGGCGCCGGATTGAAGGGCGGCAGATTAATGAGATCAGCAGGGCCATCGTTCTTCACGTAGAAGAACGTCGTCTGCCACAACCGGCAAGACTCGAGGCCGTTGAACTTAAAAAAGGGGCTCCCTTGGCGGGAGCCGATGATACAAGACCCGCATTGTACGGGGGGTTTGGGCTTGGGAATATCCTTGCCCTGGACCGAGTTGATCCGGAGAGAGAAGAAGCGGGCAAAGGTCTCGCGAGCGGGACGGATGCCGATGTAGCCTTCCATGAAGGCGACAAAGCAAGAAAGATAAAAAACAGCGTTGCCGGGAAGGTGGTGAGGCTGGAGTCGATAGAAGTCAAGAAATTGGCGGAAGAAGTCGGAGGCAGGGAGGCCGAAGCCACGCTCAAGGTGAGCAAGAAAGACAACGACCTCACCGGGTTTGAGCACCGGTTCGATCTCGTCGCCAGGAAGCCGGCAGGAAACCGTCTCCGGTATCCTTCTAGACCGGTAGAGACAGTCGATCTCGTGTTGTGTCACGTCGGAACCTCTCCAGGCTCCGCGTGTAATACCGGAAAGGTCCTTTCCGGGGGCCCGGCTGGAGGTGCCGACCTTTTGGTCTTTGCCGGATTCAGTTTCCATCCGGGCGAGATCTTTGGTTAGCCCGTCGGAAGTCCTACTTCCTTGACTACTAGAAGAGGAGGCGAGAAGAGATTCTTCTCTAGACATGTGGATCTGGAGGACGCCGGTATCTACCGTAAAACAGCTTTTCCCAAAAAGACCCTCGCGCGAAGATCTACGAGTAAGAGAAAAAGCAAAATAAAAAGGAAATAAATATTCTACCGGCCCAAGATCTGGAAAGCTAAGAGAAAAGAGGTAAATGCATATTGGGCCTAACCTGAGGCTGCGAAGGCGCTTAGGGAGAGGTTCACCGAGGAAATGGTGAGCCCCTGGCCATCGACGAAGGCCGGCGACGGAGAAGGGTGAGGTCCGCCGGAGGAAGCTCGAATCAGCAGCGAGGAAGGAACGCTGCAGGAACTCCGCGCGGTGAAGAACTTCGGCGCAGCAAGAGCAGCGTCGTAGCGTCGACAGGAGCAGCGCTCTAGCGGCGACCGGCGGCGATGAGGAAGCAGGGGGCGAAGGGCTCAAAGTGCTCTGGAAATGGGGGCAAATGCGAAGAAGAAGATGAAGTGGAACCGCTCCGCCCTTATATAGAGAGAAGAGGAAGTGGGCCGAAAACCGTCGGGCCGCGGCGGTTCGCCTCGTGGGCCGCCACGTGGCACGCAGATACACGTGCGGAAAACAACATGCCACAGGGAGGCCACACGGATCCGGAACGGCCGCGAGGATCTGGTGTGGCGCAATAAATGCTGGCGCAGAAGCCGAAGGGAAGTAACCTCTGACACTGGCGCTGCCGGACACGATGCGCATGTCACTGACAGGCACTGTACCCGATAAATTCTCGACTTCGCCGAGGAGAGAGTTAATGTCTAAGATGCCGGGGAATAAGATACCTGAGGCACCTTGAAAAGGGGGAGAAGTAAGTCCGGCAAAGATGCCGGAGATCTAAGTTCATCGCCGGAAGGATTAAACCGGTACCCTAAGGTATGAGAACCTGGCATGGTCCGTCGGATAGGATCCACCGGACTATACCAGCTTCGGGGACTAATGTTGGGGGGATGACCCCCGGTATGCCAAAGGCATGCCAAAACCGGATGGTTTAGGCCATCAAGATACCGGTTTAATGTTTATACCGGAACATGAAGTTAAGGATTTGGCTAGGTGAAGCCAAGCCGGTATCCCCCAGAAGGGGTAATACCGGAACCGGATAAGAAAGACACCGGGCTACCGGTAAGAAGTGCACTGTAGCACGTCGGCAGGA
Source organism: Lolium rigidum (assembly GCF_022539505.1). Lineage (NCBI taxonomy): Eukaryota > Viridiplantae > Streptophyta > Magnoliopsida > Poales > Poaceae > Lolium > Lolium rigidum. The sequence goes on from NC_061514.1 coordinate 206,161,483, forward strand.
CTGGTTAAAGATTCTCTCCAGAGCTAGAGGACAAAGATGAGCTAAGCAAAGTAGCTTTAAACGAAGGCCTGACGATAAAGAAGAGGATGACGATGAAAGAAGCCGGAGGACGTCAGCCTCCCTGATTAAAGAAAACCCCGGTGTCATCTATGATTAAAGTAACTTTGTAAAGTAGTTTGTCTAGTCAAAGATGCCATTAGGGTTTCTAGGGTTTCTTCCCCTGTAAGCCACCCTCTCCCCTATATAAGGAGAGGGGGTAGCCCTCTTCACGGGCATGTATGTACGTACGAGGTGAGCCCTTGTATTCAGAAACTTGTAACTTGTTGAGATCAATAAAGAAGATGATCTAGAGCGAGTTCTTCCTTATGTCTTTCTTCTTCTACCTCTAGCCTAGGCTAAGTTCTTGAGGAAAGCATCCGGAAGTTCATCCCGTCTAATCACAAACCCTCCCCCGAATCCTCTAGCGTCCATTCGGCCCCATCTTAAGCCATCCTATGGCATCTGTCTGTTCCCCACGACGACATCGCTTGCTCATGTCACTTTGAGTATTTTTTTTATCAAATTACTTGCAAAGTACTATACCTATCACTCTTGCATGAAAAGCAAAAATGCTATTTTCATAACTATGAATATGACTATGTGGAGGGCCATGGAACCATGGTATGAGTTTGGTGGAGGTTCCATTGCAATGGGTTTATATCCATCTAGGATTAACAACAAATGTCATCCAGTGATTCTTGTGTTGTAATACCCGTGTTAACCATAAGATCTGGAGTGGGACGGAGTAGTCAGTTGTGTTTCTCCCTCTCGTACATCGACGGATGCGCTTACCGTAGCAGTTGTGTCTTGCAAGAACAACTGGTGGGTGGGGATCCCATTCTAATTCCCCACGGTAATGTGGTCTATGATGTGTTGCAGAAGGCCGGCGAAGGTATCGAGGTTGGATGATACCCAATGGGGTATGCTGACCGGCGGGGATATTAGTCGAGGTCGGATGATATCCAATGGATATGCTGACCGGCAAGGACCCAAGGTCGGAACTGCAACAAAGGGTGGGTGTGCGGGGTCGCGGAGAAATGCAATTATTGGCTAGGACCTTATACCGGGCCTCACACCACGGAAGTGTGGACGGGAAAACTGCCCGGTTGGCACCAAGGTTAAGATCTCTTATGGGTAAAGCAACACACCTCTGCAGAGTGTAACGAATTGTGACATGTCACTCCCTGTTCCAGGTTTTGGAACTGCGAACGCGGCCGGAAAGGAACCACATGAAGTTCTATACACCCGGTGAAGGCTGACGGACATAGCTCTTCGGAATAAAAGCAACCTTTTGAAGAAATGCTTACAAAAGCCTGCATTGGCATTTGAATTTCTGGTCTAATGCCGTAGCTAGTGCATAAAACACCTCTTTTCCTATGATGAACTTGTTGAGTACGCTCGTACTCATACCTCTTATAATCCCATGCTTAGATTGTCTGAACCACCTGGAGGAGGCCAATGAAGGACCAGAAGGAGCAGATGGGATCTGCTATGAAGAACCAGACCTCTCTGGAGGAGTAGAGGGGTAGATTACCTGATCATGTACTGAACTGGGGAGGTTCCGGGAGAAGACAACGCTTAAGCAACATAAGTAGTAGTAGTCGAGCAACACGAACTCTATAGTATTTAGCTGCTCGAGTAGAAATGGTATTAAGCCTGCTTAGACCTATATTGTATAAGTTAAGTAGGGTTCACCTAGAACTGTTGAGTTATCCTCCATGGACCCAGGAGGAGCTCCAATGTGATGTACATATATGGCTTGTAACCTTAAGCGAGTAAAATAAAGACCAGCTATGTTTCTGTTGTACTACTCTGAGGGATGTAATATTTCCGGATTGGTACTTCGCACAAGTTATGTCAACGATTGGCATACTACAATATGCAGTGGTATGCAGGGTCACCACAGTTGGTATCAGAGCAAAAGCTTTGACCTTAGGTTGGAACCTAGTTAATGGGAAAACCTGTAGGAGTCAAATAGAAGTAGTAAAGGACTCTCTAAAAATATGATGTCTATTCACTTGAGAATAATGCATTCATATCTTTTAGTGCGATAATTCTTTATTATTACTATTATGATGCATTATTACTAATATCGTATTATTTCTTATCTACAACCAACTATGACCAGTTCACGTTCGGGACGCAACGTTAAGGTGAAGGAATCTAGTCTGGATGACTATGATGGAGGACTTGTAGACATACTTCGTGCTATGTTGCTCGAATTTGGGTGTGATCCCCAGATCCGAGTGATGGAGTACATGTACTATAATGGTACTATACTAGCAAAATGTAGAGTTGTACTCCAATTACCTGAACCTTAGGTATGAGCCCAGTAATGCCCGCGGGAGAGGCAAGAACAATTAGGACAGCCTACCATATAGCTATCCTAAAAGCCATCACTGAGATACGCGAGCATAAGACGAAAAATCTTATTGGCTCCGAATTTTCCCATATTCTACATATGGAGGAGGATGACGATCCTACCCTAAACCATTTCAAATTTGCCAAGAGGAAACCTGCAGAAGCTGCCAAATATATGGACAACTGTACGAACCTTCTAACCTTGTTCTTTTTGTTGAATCACCATTTGGCGGGTGCAATTGATACAATGTTAGACGAGTTTACCGAGCCTAAAGAAGAATCCAAGAGTAAGGAGCCTATGGAGAGTGAGCCTCATACACCAGTATATTCTACTGGTGATTACATAGACATAGATGCCCGTGAACCAGAACCAACCCCACCAACACGTAGATACTTTCCTAGTAGCTCTTATGGAGGCTATGAGGGAGGATAAGAATCCAGGAACACCCAACGCTTGATACGTCTCAAACGTATCTATAATTTCTTATGTTCCGTGCTAGTTTCATGACAATACTCACATGTTTTATATACACTTTATATCATTTGGATGCATTTTCCGGCACTAACCTATTAACAAGATGCCGAAGCGCCAGTTCTTGTTTTCTGCTGTTTTTGGTTTCAGAAATCCTACACAGGAAATATTCTCGGAATTGGACAAAACAAAAGCCCACGGTCTTATTTTCCACGGAGCCTTCCAGAAGTCCGAAGAGGAGACGAAGAGGGGCGACGAGGCGGCCACACCCCAGGGGGGCCCACCCCTGGCCGCGCCGCCCTATGGGGTGGGCCCCTCGAGCATCCCCGACTCTGCCCCTTTGCCTATTTAATCTCTCCGTCGCAAAAACCCTAGTACCGAGAGCCACGATACGAGAAAAGTTACTGTGACGCCGCCGCCGCCAATCCCATCTCGGGGGGTTCTGAAGATCACCTCCGGCACCCTGCCGGAGAGGGGAATCATCACCGGAGGGCTCTACACCACCATGCCCGCCTCCGGACTGATGCGTGAGTAGTTCATCCTTGGACTATGGGTCCATAGCAGTAGCTAGATGGTTGTCTTCTCCTCTTGTGCTATCATGTTTAGATCTTGTGAGCTGCCTATCATGATCAAGATCATCTATTTGTAATGCTACATGTTGTGTTTGTTGGGATCCGATGAATATGGAATACTATGTCAAGTTGATTATTGATCTATCATATATGTGTTGTTTATGATCTTGCATGCTCTCCGTTGCTAGTAGAGGCTCGGCCAAGTTGATACTTGTGACTCCAAGAGGGAGTATTTATGCTCGATAATGGGTTCATGCCTCCATTGAATCTGGGACAGTGACAGAAAGTTCTAAGGTTATGGATGTGCTGTAGCTACTAGGGATAAAACATCAATGCTTTGTCTAAGGATATTTGTATTGTTTACATTACGCACAGTACTTAATGCTATTGTCTGTTGTTTGCAACTTAATACTGGAAGGGGTGCGGATGCTAACCCGAAGGTGGACTTTTTAGGCATAGATGCATGCTGGATAGCGGTCTATGTTCTTTGTCGTAATGCCCTAAGTAAATCTCATATTAGTCATCATGATATGTATGTGCATTGTTATGCCCTCTCTATTTGTCAATTGCCCAACTGTAATTTGTTCACCCAACATGCTATTTATCTTATTGGAGAGACACCACTAGTGAACTATGGACCCCGGTCCATTCTTTTACATCTGAAATACAATCTACTGCAATCATTGTTCTCTGCTGTTCTTTGCAAACAAACATCATTCTCCACACCATACGTGTAATCCTTTGTTTACTGACAAGCCGGTGAGATTGACAACCTCACTGTTAAGTTGGGGCAAAGTATTTTGATTGTGTTGTGCAGGTTCCATGTTGGCGTCGGAATCCCTGGTGTTGCGCCGCACTACACTCCTTCACCAACAACCTTCACGTGGCCTTCATCTCCTACTAGTTCGATAACCTTGGTTTCTTACTGAGGGAAAACTTGCTGATGTACGCATCACACCTTCCTCTTGGGGTTCCCAACGAACGTGTGCTTCACGCGTTATCAACGCTCAGTTACCCCGATAGAAAACTCCACTGGATGGTGTTTTGAGCCATTCATGGGTACTGACTTAGATCCGGTGCGATGTGAGCTGGAGATAGATCAAGATGCCGTAGATCAATACCATAACTTTGACTATGGTGTGGGAGATTATCAGGAGAATCCCATAGTGATTGAGTCAGATTCTGAAGGAGGAAATGCACATAAGGTGGCCAAGGGGGGGTGTTCCGGAAGTAGGGGAAGGCGAGGACCTTTCGATATGAACACTTCCAAGTACACCAGAAATGTGTCTATCGAGGAGGAGGAGTATCCCACAGGGGATGCATATGCATCGTTAAATAATCATTTCATGATGACAAATTTCTCCCTGGGATCTTCGTCAGACTCTGACTACCAGTCGACTGGAAGGCCATATGTTCCAGACACTATCACGAGGACTACTCGTTCAACCGGATGGGTGCCTGGAATGTACCAGGAACAAAGCTATGAGTAGTTGACCACCAATGGAGGCGAAGATGCAATACTAATGTACCATATGTATTGTAGTGTGTATTAGTTTAATAAGTTTGTAATTTACATACAATAAGTGAGTTTGCATACTCACACTGCTTATGGGTATTGTAAAACTACTTGTGTATGTATATACATGGTATATGTTTTGTATGATTTGGATTTGCTTCTTGATTTCCATTGCGTGACTAGTTATGTGCACAAAGTTGAGCTCAGAAAACTTGCGCATGGAGTAACTATGAGTACCACTTTGTGTAACAGTGCTAGGGGGTGATGTCGAGACCCACAGGAGAAGAGAGCAAGGGTCAGCGCCTCGAGTGCGAGGCAAGACAAAAGGAAGAAGCCGATGCAGCGGCGGGAACTCAGTTTCCACCACCACCGCCTCCAATGACGCAACAAAACTTCCTGCAGTATATTACAAACACTAAGAGAACATCAGTTGTATGCCAAATTCAGCAAGTGTGAGTTTTGGTTAGACCAAGTGGAATTTCTTGGTCATGTTATTAGCAAAGATGGAATAGCAGTAAACCCAAGCAAAGTTGCAGCAGTTTTGGAGTGGGAAGCACCTAAGAATGTCAAGGAAATAAGAGGATTCTTAGGAATGGCAGGATACTATCGGAGATTCATTGAAGGATTCTCCAAGATAGCTGGACCAATGACCAAGTTGTTAAGGAAAATACACCTTTTGTGTGGTCAGAAGAGTGTGAACATAGTTTTCAGACTCTAAAGGAGAAGTTAACCACAACACTTGTGTTAGCCGTGCCAGAGACTGGTAAAGATTACACAGAGTATTGTGATGCATCCAAACATGGATTGAGATGTGTACTTATGCAAGATCGCAAAGTGATACCGTATGGATCACAACAACTAAGACCTCATGAAGTCAATTACCCCACACATGACTTAGAATTAGCAGTCGTAGTGTTTGCACTAAAAAGTTGGAGACATTTCCTTTATGGAGCTAAGTGTGAACTCTATACTGATCATAAGAGTCTCAAATACTTCTTCACTCAGAAGGAATTGAACATGAGACAGAAAAAATGGCTGGAACTGATCAAGGATTATGATTTAACCATCAATTATAACCCAGAAAAGGCTAATGTTGTAGCTGATGCCTTAAGTCGGAAGAGTACAGGAGGGATAGAACAAGAGTTACCAACGGAGTTGAAGAGAGAAATAAGTCAAGCACAGATACATATCTGGGACAAGGAAGAAAATGAGGGATCATTAGCTTTACAAGTTGCGGAAGAGTTGAATATGAACTTGAAGAATGAGATCATCATCGGTCAATTGGATGATCCATTTATCGTTGAAGAAATAAGAAGGATCGATGAGGGTAGACCATCAGAGTTCAACCTGGGCGAGTCTGGATCTTTATGGTTTCAAAAGAGGATTTGTATTCCAGACATAGCTGAAATTAAGGAATTAATACTAAGAGAAGCACATGAAACACCCTACTCAATCCATCCTGGAAGTACTAAGATGTACATGGATTTAAAGGAGTTGTTTTGGTGGAATAACATGAAGAGGGTAATTCCCAAGTATGTGGCAGAATGTCATACTGGTCAAAGAGTGAAAGCTGAACATCAAAGTCCCGCATGACCATTACAACCTTTACCTATTTCGGAATGGAAGTGGGAAGAGATAGGAATGGATTTTATCACCAGACTACCCATGACCAATAAAAGAAGGATATGATATGGGTGTAATCATGGACCGGTTGACCAAGAGTGCACATTTCATAGCGGTAAACTAGAAGGATACAGGTGAGAAGCTTATAGACATATATATCAAGGAGATTGTGAGCAAACGTGGAGTTCCAAAGAAGATAGTCTCAGATCGAGGATCTGTGTTCACATCTGCCTTTTGGAAACAGTTGCAAGAAGCTTTAGGATCCAAGTTGGATTATAGCACCGCTTATCATCAACAGACAGGAGGACAGACCGAGAGGACAAATCAAATACTAGAGGATATGCTCAGAGCTTGTGCATTAGATTTTGGAGGATCATGGGAAGAGCATTTACCTTTAGCAGAGTTTTCCTACATCAATAGCTATCAAAGCAGTATCAAGATGGCACCATTTGAGGCTTTGTATGGAAGAAAGTGTAGATTGCACATATGCTGGTATGAGGCGGGATCAAGTAAGGAGTTTGACCCTAACTATGTAAAGGAGAAACAACAAATCATTGATGTGATTAGGGATAGGCTCAAGATAGCTCAAAGCCGACAGAAAAGTTATGCAGATCAAAAGAGGAGGACATGGGAACCAAATGTTGGGGAGATGGTATACTTAAAGGTAAGTCCGATGAAAGGTCTCCACAGATTCAGAGTTAAGGGAAAACTTAGTCCAAGATATATCGGACCTTTCAAGATACTGAGGCAGAACTGAGGGTTAGCTTTTTAATTGGAACTACCTGGAAAGTTAGCCCTGGTACACAATATATTTCATGTTTCACAACTTCGGAGATGTTTAAAGACACCAGATGAGCCAGTATCCCATGAAGACCTAGATCTTCAGCCAGATTTGACTTACATTGAGATGCCAGCCAAGATTCTGGAGGAAAATTGGAACCAACTCCAAAACAGAGCCATCAAGTATTGCAAGATACAATCGAAACATCATCCTGAGAGGGAAGACACTTGGGAAAGGAAGAGGATTTAAGGAAAGCATATCCAGAACTGTTCAGGTACTACCAACCACAACTTCAGAACGAAGTTTTCTTTAAGGGGGAAAGGCTATAATATCCCAGGATTACATACGTTTGCTGGGTAGAATTAGAAAAGGGATGTGCATTGCATCGCAAAACTAGGAGAAATTTTGCGCTGAATTGCATAAAACCTAAGAGGGAACAAGTTTCTCTCTCGACACCAGACAGGATTAGGGTTTCGAGAGTGCGACAAACTTGGACATGATCTCTTTTGTATTATGGTTTGAAATGAGGGGAACCATTTGAATTTGACACTTAGAGTTGAGTGGTTGAATTTGAAATGAGTTTGAATTAATTTTCAAACTTAAACAACACATAAATTATAAGACAAGTAATAATTCAACAAATAATAAAATAATAGAAATATATTACAATAAGCTCATTAGAGAAACAATGAGCTTTATTGATCATCACACACATGATACATTGTCTTTACAATATCCAAATATAATAATTATTACATAACAATTTCAGAAAATGATAAAAGAAAAGAAAATGAAATGAAAATTACAATGAATTGATGAACTAGCTAAGCTAAACCTATCTATATTCTTGATCTTCTTGATCAACCAGTAGATGAAGCACATCTTGATCATCTCTTGATCCCTGCATAGACAAGATGAAAATAGAGATGCACATTGTTACCAAGTGGCAATGCCACTTGGAAGGTTAGAAAGAATGGAAATAGGCAGGATAAGATCAGACCAGCTGAAGATGATCCACCAACTTCACAAGTTCCAACATGGAACGACACAAGCAACTCACAAGGCTGTGTGCATGCACACCAGCACACACAGCCAGAGGAGTCACCAAAATGGCACCAGGCCTTGCTGTCGACCAAAGAGGCCAGGAAAGGTTCATATAAAACCTTTTCAGCGCCAAAACCCTAGCCATTCATCGACCAGTCAGGCAAAGCTAGCTAGAACAGCAAGAACACCAAGAACATCAAGAACACAAGAATAGCAAAGTTCTAGTTCTTTTTCCACAAAGAAGAAGTGACTGTTGAACCAGCAGATGGAGTAGCACCAGCACAAGCCAGCTAGGAGGAGCAGGGCAAGAACCAACCCATCAAGCATAAGCAATCCTCTACATCAATAAAATCTAGGAGTTGGAGTGAGGTATACGTTGTTCATAATATTACACAGCCATGCTACACACAAGCACACAAGGGTGGAAAAACCCTGTTTGATCATCATTTGGTCATAGACCAAGTGAAATCTGGTGGAAATGGCAAAATCAAGAGATGAATCAAGGATATGACCATGGTTATGCCAACCATACAAGTGGTAGCATCTTCCAAATGGAAATAGGAAGGAAACCATCCCAGATACTTAACCCACATCTACCAGACTACACTAGCCCTTTGAAACCATTAGATAAAGGCAGAAAAATATGTATCTGCCAGTATTTTCAACATCAAAAGCTACTGGCAATCAAGTTTGATCACCCAGCAAGCACTTATCCCATCACAGCAAGCCAACATAGGTTGGAGATACCAAAACAGCTAGACTAGATGCTGCTAAGGCCAACTCAACCACACAAAATCATCCAAACATTAAGCCTTACACACTTATCATTACCCAGAGGGGGTCAAAACAGAGCTAGGGTCCCCAACAATAGTTGGCATCCCTCTAGCTCAAGCCAACACATCACAAGAGTCATCACTGCACAACAGTTCATCTCATTTATCCACTGATACATGATAAACTGCATAGAAAAATGAAGTAATCAAATAACAAGTAACAAAAACACTTGCTAAGCATCAAAGGGATCGTTGTAAACATATGCACATGCTTTACCAAGCACCAGCATCCACCAACACATGGTGAAATGCTATACAATAGTAAGGATATCCATCAGTAAGCACAGAGAGGTATCACAGTGAGCAGATATCAAGCAAATGGTGATCATAGGATCACCATAGCTTGCGAGAGCAAGCTAGAGCATCAGTAACTCATGGGAGTTACTGAATCACCACAGCTAAGCAACAATTGAATCAATAGAAATTGTATAAAAAAATTGTAATTGTATCCAGAGGCACATCATCCAGAATGGATGAATTTGTGTAACTGGACAATCAAGCAAGCCCTAGGATTAGATAGAGCCTCACAGCAACACCACACAGGCATAATTGGCACTTGCAAATGCAAGTATTGCAAGTAGAAGTAAGCCAAGGATGCAAGAACAGAGGCAGTCACATATAATCTAAGCAACAACAGTAGCCAGGGGTAGCCAAGCAAGCATGTAATCAACCACAACATGTCCAGTGGCACAATAGGAGCAGCAACAGTAGGTCATGACAAGTAGAACATAGCAGCAGCAAGCAGCAACATCAGTTCATGCAATAGGGCATAGTAGCAGCCAGCAGCACAGCAGTAGACCATGCAATAGAGCAATAGCAGCAGCTGTAGCAGCAGACACAACAATGGAGCAGCACGGCATGGCCAGCATCCTCAGAGAGGGAGGCTTGGCCAGTAACCCTAGAGCATGGTGAAGAAAAGGAGAAGAGAGGAGGGGGGAGCAGGAGGCGTACCTGGAGCAAGGCGCTGTAGGCGTGTCCATGGCGGTACGGCAGCACACGCCTGGTCATGGCGGCACCATGCCGCGACCAAGCCGTAGCTACGCCAAGCACCATCGCTTCGGCGCACCATCAGCAAGCCCTGAGCACCACCACGACGCCCAGGAGCATCGGCGCAACGAGAATCGCCGCGCATACCGCAACCCTAGTTGCAGTAGGGGGTCGAGGACGAGCGGAGGCGACTCGATTGTGAGCAACCACGCCGCCAGGGACCGCCGGAAACGGCCGGGAGACGCTGGCGACGGTGCTGGCGACGCAGCGTCGCGAAAGAGCGGAGAGGATTAGGGTTAGGTCGAGGAGAGGCGACGCGAGCGAGTGAGCCGGTTGGGCCGAGCCCAACGGGCAGGTCCAACCTAACCACTCGGTCGGTCTTACCAGTGGGCCCAGGGAGGGGGGAAATGGTCATTTGACCATAGTGTTTTTATTAAAAATTGAAAATAAATCTAAAAATCCTAGAATAACTCTAAAAAAAATATCTAGATCACTTAAAATTTTGAGAACTATTCAAAATAAATACTTTTATCATAAATGGAACAAATATTAAAAGTGAGAATGATGAAATATTACCAATAAAATTAAATAAAGAAGTTCTCGGCATTTAATAATTAAAATGAGAATAACAACTCATAATTATTCTAAGAAATTTGGAATCAAATAAAATAAAAATATTTTCTTTGAATAAATTCCTTAATAAAAATCACAAAGGATTATTTTAATAACTCTTAAGGAGTCTTTATAAATCGTGCTTATTCGCCACCCCCGACATTAAATAATTAAGCATCAGGAAGGGGGAACAACCCTAAAAATCAAAAGCATCCATATTTGAATCTTTAACCATTGCCCTTATCGGACAATGATGATATCTTTTAGAAACAGAGGACCAGGGTTAGTGCAAACAATCCAACTGCACTACCTTGCAGTCACCAGACAAGTTCATCGCTTGCTCATGTCACTTTGAGTATTTTTATCAAATTACTTGCAAAGTACTATACTTATCACTCTTGCATGAAAAGCAAAAATGCTATTTTGATAACTATGAATATGACTATGTGGTGGGAAATGGAACCATGGTATGAGTTTGGTGGATGTTCCATTGCAATGGGTTTATATCCATCTAGGATTAACAATAAATGTCATCCAGTGATTCTTGTGTCGTATGACCCGTGTTAACCATAAGATCTGGAGTGGGACGGAGTAGTCAGTTGTGTTTCTCCTTCTCGTACATCAACGGATGCGCTTACCGTAGCAGTTGTGTCTTGCGAGAACAACTGGTGCGTGGGGATCCCATTCTAATTCCCCACGGTAATGTGGTCTATGATGGGTTGCAGAAGGCCGGCGAAGGTATCGAGGTCGGATGATACCCAATCGGGTATGCTGACCGGCGGGGATATTAGTCGAGGTCGGATGATATCCAATGGATATGCTGACCGGCGAGGACCCAAGGTCGGAACTGCAACAAAGGGTGGGTGTGCGGGGTCACGGAGAAATGCAATGATTGGCTAGGACCATATACCGGGCCTCACACCACGGAAGTGTGGACGGGAAAGCTGCCCGGTTGGCACCAAGGTTAAGATCTCTTATGGGTAAAGCAACACACCTCTACAGAGTGTAACGAATCATGACCTGTCACTCCCTGTTCCGGGTTTTGAAACTGCGAATGTGGCCGGAAAGGAACTCCATGAAGTTCTAGACACCCGGTGAAGGCTAACGGACATAGCTCTTCTGAATAAAAGCAACCTTTTGAAGAAATGCTTATAAAAACTTGCATTGGCATTTGACTTTCTGGTCTAATGACGTAGCTAGTGCATAAAACACCTCTTTCCTATAATGAACTTGTTGAGTACGCTCGTACTCATACCTCTTATAATCCCATGCTTAGATTGTCTAAACCACCTGGAGGAGGCCAATGAAGGACCAGAAGGAGTAGATGGGATCTGCTATGAAGAACCAGACCTCTCTGGAGGAGTAGAGGGGGTAGATTACCTGATCGTGTATGGAACTGGAGAGGTTCCGGAAGAAGACAACGTTTAACAACATAAGTAGTACTAGTCGATCAACACAAACTCTATAGTATTTAGCTGCTCGAGTAGAAATGTTATTAAGCCTGCTTAGACCTATATTGTATAAGTTAAGTAGGGTTCACCTAGAACCGTTGAGTTATCCTCTATGGACACAGGAGGATCTCCAATGTGATGTACATATATGTCTTGTAATCTTAAGTGAGTAAAATAAAGACCATCTATGTTTCTGTTGTACTACTCCGAGGGATGTAATATTTGCGGATTGGTACTTCGCACATGTTATGTCAACAACTGGCATACTACAACATGCAGTGGTATGCAGGGTCACCACAGTGCCGCAATGTTATAGGAAATAAATGGATATTCAAGAACAAGCAAGATGAGTTTGGAATTTTTGTGAGGAACAAGCTAGGCAAGATTGGTAGCTCAAGGTTTCTCTCAAATTGAAGGAATTGACTTTGGACAAACTGATGCTCCAGTGGCTCGCCTTGAGTCCATCCGTATCCTTCTTGCATATGCATCACATCATAATTTTAAGCTACATCACATGGATGTGAAAAGTGCATTTCTTAATGGTCCTTTGCATGAAGAGGTTTATGTCAAGCAACCACCAGGGTTTGAGGATCCCGACTTTCCTAACCACGTTTATAAGCTTGATAAAGCACTTTATGGTCTCAAACAAGCTCCTAGAGCTTGGTACAAGCACCTTAAAGAATTTTTGATAGACCGTGGGTTTGATGTTGGGATAATCGATCCCACTCTTTTTACTAAGAGGGTTAATGGGGAGCTTTTCGTTTGCCAACTATATGTTGATGATATTATCTTTGGCTCTACTAAGAAAGCTTTCAATGATGAATTTTCAAAGCTTATGACCGATAGGTTTGAGTGTCTATGATGGGAGAGATGAGGTTCTTTCTTGGTTTTGAGATCAAGCAATTGAGAGAAGGGACTTTCATCAATCAAGCAAAATATCTCCAAGAGACATGCTCAAGAGGTTCAAGATGACGGAAATGAAGAATGTAGCCAGTCCAATGGTTACTAAATGTTATCTTGCACTAGATCCCAATGGTAAAGAGGTGGATCAAAAGGTATATCGCTCCATGATTGGATCCTTGCTTTACCTTTGTGCATCTAGACCGGACATAGTGTTGAGTGTTGGTGTGTGTGCAAGGTATCAATCTTCTCCTAAAGAGAGCCACATGATTGCTCTCAAAAGAATCTTTCGATATTTTGTTGATACCCCAAGATTTGGTCTTTGGTATCATAAAGGCTCAAGTTTTTCTCTTAATGGATACACGTATGCGGATTGGGCGGGAGAAAAGGATGATACGAAATCAACTTCCGGGGCTTGCCAATTTCTTGGTAGGTCCTTGCTATGTTGGTCTTCTAAGAAGCAAAATTATATATCTCTCTCCACCGCCAAAGCCGAATATGTTTCCGCTGTAAGTGGATGCACTCAATTGTTATGGATGAGGTAAACCTTAAAGGAATACGGTGTCGCTTGTGACAAAGTGCCTCTTTTATGTGACAATGAAAGTGCCATCAATATTGCCTATAATCCGGTGCAACATTCAAGAACAAAGCTTATTGAGATCCGGAATCATTTCATTAGGGATCATGTTCCCGTGGTGATATTGAGCTATGCTATGTTCCAACCAAAGATCAACTCGCCGATATGTTCACGAAGCCTCTTGATGAATCAAGGTTTTGCTATTTGAGGATTGAGCTAAATATCATTGATTTGAGGAGTATAGCTTGACCATCTTGCAAACACACCTTCTTCTCAAAACTTTGTTTGGTTTAGATGTGGGCATGGAGATAGGGGAGTGCGGTTTAAATTATTGATCTATCCCTCCCCCATAATGCCAATAGTAAGAAACCATTCTCTTTATATCATGTGTTGATATGTGAGCTTCAGTGACGAGTATAGCTTTTGGGCCCAAGATATATCTTCGCGGTGCCATGCCATAACACTCATACATGGTGGCCTAGGCCACCACCCTATTCTTTGTGAAGAGTTGGTGTTATTTGGATCTTAGTGGATTTCATTTGACATCTATATGTTCTTATGGGAAATCACTCGTTTTGTGTCTTTATTTGCAAAAATGACTGATAATGTACCATTAACAGTGTGCACATTCTATCCCAAACCTTGCCTTATCCCCGAAAACCTCTCCAAAAACTCTGTTGCACTTGTTTCCTTGTGAAACTGCCCAGAGAACAGGACCTGGGAGCCCACCGGTACTGTCGGTGCTGTGGGCCGGCACTGCCGCCCACATGCCCAGTCGCGGCACTGCCGCTGGAACCGGGCGGCACTACCGGTCACTCACGAGGTAAAGGGTTAGGTAACGGGGGTCGATCTGGTCACTTGACCAGTTCCCCGCCCCCCTCCCCCGCGCCCCCTTCTCCTCTCACGCACAGCCGCCAACCCCAGTTGCCGCCGGCCGCTCCTTCGGCATCTCCTCGAGCTCCGGTCGAGTGGGGGTGCTCCCAGGGCTTCCCTCCTCCATGGCTTCCTCCTCTGGTACCTCTCTCCCTCCTCTCTCCCTCTCTATGGGTTGGTTGACTTCCTTAGATGACATTGTGGTGCGGATTTGGGGTTTTAAAGGGATATTGTGTGACTAGATGGCCAAATGCATACTTTGGTGAAGATTGTTGGTGCACAAACTATTTTTTGTCAACAGATCTGAGCCTACATGGTCCGGCGGCACTGCCGCTGATGTGCAGCGGCACATCCGTTGCTAGGGGTCTGGGCTGGCACTTCCGCCCAGCCGGCACTGCTGCCGCCTGATGCATGTGCTTTTTTCTGTTGCAACACACTTCTTCACCGAGTGTCCACTTGCTCATCTAGTTACTGATCTATGGAAACTTGTGCAATATTGTTTATCCTTCCCGCTGTTGCATTCATTCACAGGTGCAGGTGAGCAAGGCTCGAAGCGCATGCGCCGCATGCCCCAAACTGAGTGGGCACCATCAGCTGAAGATGAGGAAGAAGAGTCTAGGCTTACTCGCCGTGAGCGTGCAGCTATTTCCAAGCAAGCTCAGATAGACAAAATTCAGAAACTTTACTCCAAGAACATCAAGAAGTGGTCAGAAAAGGAGTATGCTAAGTTGAGGCAGTCCAATGCATATGCAAAGCCCCGAAGTGACAGATGCTCAGCAGAGTTCTGGAATCCCGGTCAGCAGAAGATCTATGATGACTTATATGCGGAGAAGACTTACCGTGTTGCCCCCATGCCCTCCATCAACTTTGCTCATATGGCCAAACACGCAGCTTATTTTGCAGAGGCCAAGGAGATCTGTGAGGAGTTTGGGCTGATCCTGCTGATGAACTTTACTCATCACTATAATGAAGATATAAATGCTCAGTTCTTTGCCACTATATATGTGGGAACCGATGATGCCAATACCATGACTTGGATGACAGATGGGAAAAAAACTTTCTAGCACTTGGGCTCAGTTTGCTCACTGTTTGGGTTATCCCGTGGTCCCCCCAACACGGCTAATGTCTTTCATGCTCACTACACCAAGAAGCCCATTGACAAGGCCGTGCTAGATGATCTCTACCTTCCCGGCGAGGTAGTTCTTGGCTCCTCCAAATTTCTCATTCCGGTCTATGACATCCTTCTGCGCATATACCGTGAAGTTTTGAATCCAAAGGTTGGGTGCAAAGATCAGATTTTTGGCTTCCTGATGAACCTTCTATACCTCACTCACCATAACCGAGGCACGAGTCAACAACTTGATGTGATGGACTACATTTGGGAGGAGTTTTGGACTTGTATCATGTCCCGTAAGGCTCCGGTCTATGCCCCGTACATCATGAGGTTCATTGTTGCTCGCTGGGAGGCTATGGAGTTTGGGGATCTTATGGAGGTGTGTCACTGCATGCAGCACAAGGCTAATGATCTCAAGGTCAAGGTCCACCCCATGCCCATGGTGCTGCTACTGCTGCCCACCAGGATGTTAAGGCTTCCTTTCCTCCTAATGTTGACAAGGGATGGATGGCTCGCATGGAGGCAAAGATCACCCGGATGTTTTGCCTCAAGGTTGACATAATTCAGCGCCAATACCAAGCTCACAGGGCCCGGAAGATGGACAAGAAGGACACCAAGATGATTATGAGGAAGCTGAGCATTCCAGTTGAGGATGATATCGAGACGAGCATCACTCCTGAGGAGGAATGGTTGTCCAAGCATGGAAATGTGACTGAGTTTTAAAAGCTTGGGATGCCTGGCCCCTCTCGCAAGCATTATGATAGTGATGCGGAGATGACCGACCCTGAGCCCGCCGAGTCTGATGATGAGGATGAGGAGCCAGATTCTGATGATGTTGAGGAGTCCGACGAGGATTGAGTCTCCATGGGACGTTATAGCATCGCTTCTTGTATCTTTTTGACGTTTCGATTCCAAAGGGGGAGAAGAAGGTCTATTTAGGATTTGTCACGGGTTATGCAAGGGTGGGACACAAGCATTTGCCTTTTATCATTCCCTAAGAGCATGTGTCCTGTTTATTATCGGTTGTGTCGTGTTTGAGCAATTTGTTGCTTATCTTGTTTAAAACTCTGTTCTAAGTGTGGAAGTGAGACATTCTAGGTGGAAGACATATTATTATTATGGATTTCGGCATCTTAAATTGTTGAGATTGCTATTATGGACAATTTGATCTATATATCTCAAGTTATATATGGCTTCATCTCACTAGAAAGGGTTTATATGCCTTGAGACATATGGCTTTCGGATATATGCATGGTTGATAATATCTTTATGAAATGGTATAGTCATCATATGTCAACTTATGTCTTACTATGTCTCTTTGTTTTGCAAATTGTTGAGATCACATTGTTTCATATTTGTCTTTGTTGTTAGTGCTCTATACCTAATGCGTGCACTTATATTCAAATACAAATCTATTATGTGCGCACATTTAGGGGGAGCCATTTTCATATCCTGAAACAATGTGTTTTATTTCCGTTCTTGCAAAATCCCGATATTATCATCAAACACCAAAAAGGGGAGATTGAAAGAGCATTTCATGAACTCTAATATTTTGTGTGTTTGACAACAACATCGGTGATTGCTTAATGAGTTTCTAAGTGTTGTAAAGATTCTACTATGCTTGCCCCTGCCAAATATCGAGCGGCACTGCCGGTGTCCAAGGCGGCACTGCCGCTGGCAGCAGTGGAACTGCCACTGTTCTGGGCGGCACGACCGCCACGTCTTGCAGCACTACCGCTGCCCTGGCGGCACATGGACTGCTCAATGGCACTACCGCCCTAACGACCGGCAGTTCCGCTGCCACTGGCGGCAGTACCGCTTGGAAGCCTCTGCGTCGACTGAACACTGCACTTCTTGCCAGGAACGGTAGTGACGCCCATTTCCAATGGCAGTACAGCTGAAGACGCTCCAACGGGCAGATTCTCCTACCTTGGAAAGTTACTCAAACCTTCAAGTCTTCTTAATGAGCTGGAAGAAGACTTGAAGGTTTGAGTAACTTTGGAAAGTTACTCAAACCTTCAAGTCTTCTTCCACTATTGCTGAGCCACCAAGAACTCGAAAATCATCAGATCTCCTCGCTCAACCACCCAAATCTCTTGAGCTTTGGAGAATCGAAAGGAGAAGACCCCGATCTACATCTTCACCAAAGCGATTTGCATTTCCCACTCATTTTGTTGAGGGCCCCTTTGCTAGTGTTCCTCTTTGGAAACCCTAACTATTTGTGGTTGATTTGTTCTTGTTGTTGTTTGTTACAGATATTGGGAGCTTCCAATTCGGTTGTGGATGTGTGCCTCAAGAACCTTGTAAAGGCCCGATTTCCGCCTCGAGGAAATCCCTTAGTGGAAGTGGGCTAGGCCTATGTGGCGTTGCTCACAGAAGACCTGAGTGAGGCCTGTGTGGCATTGGTCTGGCCTTCATGGCGACCACACTCCTTCAAACGTAGACGTACTTCCCCTCAAAAGGAAGGAACTACGGGAATCATTCTGTGTCTCCGCGTGCTCCACTCTCGGTTACCTCTATCCTTAATAGCTTTATTATATCTTGTCTAGCTATATCTTGCTTAGTTGTAGATATTGTCATATAGGTAAATTCACATAGTTGCATATCTAGAGAATTTACCTTTGTGTCAAGCCTAAATTGAAAAAGAACTAAAAATTGGTTAGTACCTATTCACCCCCCCTCTAGGTGCGGCATACGATCCGAGGGTTGTTGTATTTGTTTTAAGTATGCTCGGACACGTCGTTGGCATTCTCGATGCGAGGTGGTGGAGGCCAGTAGCGGCGCTGGGCTTACGAACGGGCACGGTGTCGGTCTTGAGCAAAGTAGGACATGGGTTTCCAGGAGAAATTCTAGATTCTCGAATTAGTTGATGGTGGCGCTCTGAGTGTGTAGTTCTCGTCTACATAAACTATCTCGTTGTGTAGTGGAAAGCGTGAGCTAACGCCTAATCGGCGGTCAAGAGTTCAAATCCTCAACTTCGTGCATAAATTTTATTTTCGCCGTCTGCACTAACAGGTGGGACCCGCATGTAAGATGGAACCAAAGGTCTTATGTGCCAGTTAAGAATATTAGGGGACTCTCTGCAAATCGATAACGCCACATGTTAGCTTAAAACTTCAGATGGCTGGCAAGTTGTAGGACCCAACAATAGGTTTTATAAGATCTAGGACTAAACCATCACATGATGAACAATTTGTAGGACCAAAGGTGTAATTAGCTCTTTAACTTGGTCTGCGGGGAGTAGAGTAGGAGGGAGGATTGTTGTATTTGTTTGAAGTGTGCTCGGCCGTTAGCATTCTCGATGCGGGGTGGCGGAGGCCAGTGGCGGCGCTAGGCTTACTAACGGGCACGGCGTTGGTCTTGAGCAAAGTAGGACATGAGTTGCCAGGAGAAATTCTAGATTCTCGAATTAGTTGATGGTGGCGTGTAGTTCTCGTCTCCTAGCCAAGGACGCTTTAGGGGAACTCTAGACCTAGGTCTCCCGGATCGGATAATGACGGCATGTGGCATCTTTTTTCCCGTGGGCATCGTTTTTGGAGTAGATACTGACTGGAGGAGTCTTGAGGGTGCCTTGTTTTCTTCCGTGTCAGTGAGTCTCGATGACGTTGTGCAGCGGGGTCTAGAGCCGGTTTTCATGCATGGCCCATGGTCTCTAATAAGGGTAACACTACAACCGGTTTCAGGAAGTGGCTCTGGTACCCAATCCCTCAGACGACTAAAAATAAAAAAAAACTATCTCCACTGGTGTGTCTACGGAGATGGCTCAAATTCTTGGCCGGCTCCAGTAGTATGACTATTGATGGTTTTATTTCTTGGCTGGCTCCATTCTTATGGCTTCTAAGACAGTTGTTACTTTTAACCGGCCATAATTTTCGCACGTCCAAATTTTCTCTCCGGAAGACTTTGTTGCGACCAGACTGTAATATTCGGAGCATCCGGAAAAGTTCGGAATATGGCTATACGGAGTATTTAAGCAATCTATGAAGCTGCACATTATGTAAGCAGTATAAAGATAATAAGAAGTGATGAGATATATGTCACAAGTCATAGATTGCAACACAAGGTAGATTGATACGTCAAGTTTTGAAACAATGAGAATTAACACTTCTAACATGGCAAGTCACATATCACTAGTTTGCAGTATTGGCCAGCAGAAACTCAGCCTATTCTTTTTCGGAGATCCGCTAGTACTTGGCAAAGGGGTTCCCTGGTTATGCACATACTCTCTCAAAAGCTTACTCTTCCATTGCTTCCAGGCCTTGCCAACAACCAAAGAGCCGCGTGCTCAACACACATCTTGTCCTCACCCCGGACGATGGAGTGTGTGAGGATCTAGTTCTTGAGATTGACATGAGCAGACTCAGGCGTTTGCTTCCAAGTAGGAAGCTTGATAGACACTCGATTTCGTTCCACGGTCCTAGCAATGGAAATGAACCTTCTTCTAGTGGCAGCTGGCTACCACAGCAATCCAGCCATCGCATTGATGGAGGTCATGATATACCAAACCTTCGGTTGAAGATGATACCATAATAATTTTGTAAGCATCAAATGAATTAAGTAACACCAGCTCACATTAACTAAACTAAACATGAACTGAATTTTTTAATACAATACAATGAGACATTCTATGGGAAACATATTAAGGGATAATCATATATAGACGTAAAGAATCATATATAAAGACGCGCAAAAGGGAAAAAAAAGAAAAAAAGAGTGCCTACATGACGAGGGATCACCTCGCCAATGCCTACGTATTGTAGACTTGGGTTTCGGGAGAGAGCGACGATGGAGATTCCGGGAGCGAGATTAGGCACACGACGTACCCAGCTTCGGGTCCCCTCGGTGGAGGATCCCTACGTGCTGCTAGCAATCTACTATATGATCATATGTATGTTTACAGGGTGCCGCCGTAGGCGGAGATGTGTTGTCTATAGTCTGTCTATCTGTTGTCCTCTATATTTCGGGTGCCCTGGCTAGCTTTATATATGCAACCAGCCTAGGGTTTTACAAGAGTCCTATTCGACTACTTCTTCAGGTTGCCTTGTTGGGCCTTCTCCATATTGGGTCTTCTCCATATTGGGCCGAGCCAGGTATACTAATAATGGGTACCCGAAGGGTATGCCCATGTCAGTAGCCCCCGAGTTTATAGGGAAGTTGAAGACTTGCGTAGAAACTCCAAGCATAACCATCTCCGAAGTACAAGGCGAGGTCCATGTCGTAGATCATGTGTAGCGTAGATGATATCGACGATTCTTGAAATTATCGGGTGCGCGGCAGCGCTCCCGATGGGAGTAGCCCCCGAGTCTATGGGCAAGTGCTTGCACTTGGGCATAGATTCAAGTTGTACTACTCGATGAAGAACTTAACTATATTTCTGGAGGACTTGATGAAATCCATGGGCTCCCGATGGGAGTAGGCTCCACTCGAATCAAAGAATCGAGTTGAGTCTACAAAGCTTGATTGTCGTAGATGCTGTCGAAGTTATTTTCTATCGGGCGCGCGACCAGCGCTCCCGATGGGAGTAGCCCCCGAGGCTACAGCCAAGTGTTTGCACTTGGGTGTAGGCTCAACTTGCTTGTAATCGACACCACAATTTTTCCTCTTTCTTGTATCTTTTCGAGAGGGTGAACAATACTCTCGATAAGAGTAGCCCCCGAGCCTATGGGCAGGTGCTTGCACCTAAGCATAGGCTCAAGTTGTACTACTTGATAAAGAACTTGGCGCAGCCCCTCTTTTTATCGACTCCAGGTGTTGCTATTTTTATTTGACATCCATATCTATATTGTACAGGGATTATGGTAGTTGGGGCTAGTTCATCTGACAGATCAGGTACTAGTTAACTGCTCTAGTGGCAATCCGCAAAAACCTACTTCAAGATCACGTCCCTGGACATGATCTCGGGATACCGGTGTAAACTTCGACGAGTGCCGCTTAAGGTCTTACCATTCGGTCGAGTCCCGATCATATTTATCGGGTACCTAACGCGTCCGTTAGGATTTTTCTTCGTATCCGTTGATACGGATAAAAGTAGCGAGCGCGAGTCTTTGGCGATGCCACGCCACACAGAACGGATCTGGGGTCTTACCTTCGCAGAGTTTTGCGGCATTAAGAAATTGTTCGCAACTTTGGCGTTCTGAGAATATATTGTCGAGTGCCTTGTTCGGCTGATGCAATGACCCATTTTACGGGCTCTTCTATATTTTTCTCGGGCGTGATGAGACAGTCGAATATATTGGATTCTTCTATATTGTCGGGTTCATCACCGATGCTCTTGCTCGGAAGAATATGACGAGTCAATGGACCCGAAGATTTGTCCATCTCTATTTTTTTTTTTGTTCCTCTTTGATGAAAATTTCGTCGAGTTCCTCCTTCAGGAAAATTTCTTCGGGTCCTCTTTGAGAACAATTCTTCGGGTCCTCTTTGAAGATAATTCTTCGGGTCCTCCCTGAGGACAATTCTTCGGGTCCTCTTTGAAGATAATTCTTCGGGACCTCCTTGAAGATAATTCTTCGGGTCCTGTTCTTTCTTCAAGACAATTTCGTCGAGTTCTCCCTGTAGACAATTTCGTCGGGTTCTCTCTTATATACTTTGAATTCTGCTTTCTCCTGCACAAATAAACAAACTTTTTCTATCTTTCCCTTGACTCTCTTTTTCGCATGCGGTGTCAGATGCTCAGATTCGATTGATATGTAAAGTGAATATATGCCGCGCAGCCCCCAAGTGTCGGGTGCGACGAAAGTAAATGATAATCAACTTTGTGCAAAATAAAAGAACACTTAGCTTTTTGGACACGACGAAGTCGATGCATGATGAAGTCTTCGAGTGTAGATAAGAAATCTAGCCAAAGTAGAAACCACCAAATAGCAAAAGTGGATGCCGCGAAATTGTTGATGAAGAAATAACCGAACCCTCGAGCGTTGCTGAGGTGATGTCATGATTATTGTGTCACGGTCGTGACCCGAGGCGAAATCGTTGTCGAGCCCCCAAGCGTTAGGCGTGATGTCGGAAGAAGTTGACGGAGTCGTCCGGCGTCATATAAGATGAAGCCATTTAGGATGAAGCCGTTGACAATAATATAATATGAATCCACTGATAATTTTACGCCATTGGAGAGGAAACCATTGAAGTTACGCCATTAAAGATAAAGTACTTGGAGATGAATCCAAGATGAAGTATTTGAGATGAATCCATATTGAAGATTACGCCAGTAAAGATGAAGCATATATTGAAGATGAATCCGCCGATATCATAGAGGATGAATCCAATCACCCGAAGAAAATAAATCCAGTAATAATCATAGAAGATGAATCCGTTGATATCATAGAGGATGAATCTATTGAGCCGGAGAAAATAGTTCCAGTAATAACCATAGAAGATGAATCCATTGACCCGGAAACGCGCCGGGTAATATTGTATAAGTGGACCAATAATAACCCAAAGAAAACCAATCCAGTAATCCAGAGAGAATAAATCCACTGAGCCGAAGAAGATAAATCCACTAAGTCGAAGAAAATAATTCCACTGAGCCGAAGAAAATAATTTCACTGAGCCGGAGAAGATATATCCAGAGCCGAAGAAAAGAGATTCACCAAGTAACCAAGTATTTTTGTGGTAACGAAGTAATGGCGCAGCCCCCAGTGTTTGGACGAATTTGTTGTAATAATACAATGGCGCAGCCCCCGAGTATTCTGGTGTGGCGAAAAATAAATAATAATTATATCGGAAGAGGACACTTAGCTTTATTATTGGATGCAGCGGAGTCGACGTGGGAGTAGGTCGTCCGCTAGACAGAGTCGATGAAACAAACGCAGCCAATGCAGCGGAGCCATGCGGCGTTTAGCCAAAAATATTTGACACGGTGAAAGTAGTTGGCATGGTGGAGAAAATCATCGAGTTCACGGCGGGCGAGCCCCCGAGCATGTGACTGCACGCGACGAAGTAATCGGAGATTTTTCCGGTCCGGAGTTGTATTGGAGCGCAGAAATCTGCGCGTAAATAACAGCATAGACGAAAATATTTTGCTAAAATAAATTTATAAAGAGCAATTAACTGGAAATATAGCACCTGATGATTTTTATATCGGATGAAATCAGGTTGTCGCCTCGATGAGTTCGCGAGAAAGAGCAGTAGATGGATGTTCTCTGGTTACTTTGATCCTCGTGTATGATCTCTGGTTTTGATCCTTGAGAAAACAGCTTCGATGTAAATCCGCGGGATCTTTTCCTCTGGACCGCGTACACACATCCTGCTGCCAGCTTTCTTGCCTTCCAAGATGGTTAGATTACCGGTGAAGTAGTCCATGGTTGGCGATGAAACAGTGCTCCAAAACGCTTTTGCTTCCGGCCTTTGTCGCCGAACGATTCGTTCGATCTGTGCATACCCGGAACGGCAAAAAACTGGAGAAATATCCTTTGCGGGATGAGATGTTAGAAATCAGATAGTACTAGATTAGATAGCACCTGGTAGTAGAAGTTTTTGAGGTAGATTGATCCACGTGGTGCACCAGCGCACAATGCATTATTACGTTGCTCCTTGGAGCTTCAAGTATCTGCAAACCGATCTTGCAGTTGATTCCTTTCCTTCTCAATGGTAACTCTGCTTTGGTCCAAATCGAATCTTTGCAACCCACGAGCCATGCAGGTGGAGGACACACGAGTATACAAAGGATCAGAGCAAATAAAATATTCTGGTAATTTAAGAGAAGGTACGAGAATGAGATGGAATCCGCAGGACGCGATCTCTTGAAACCGATCATCAATGTTTGCATGCGCGGAGATGACTCCACCAGAAAGATTTTCAATCTCCCCATCGATCCGAAGAAAGCCATCGATCCGAAGAAACCGATCTGGCCGTGACCGCAATAATGATGATGATCGCGTCAGCGCGGGTGAAGAACCCGATGAAAATCTTGTTGCAGATGTTGATGACGAACTCGATGGATCCCGCCCGGATGACAAAATCCAGTCGTCGCAATTCCCACAGACGGCGCCAATTGACGAGGGATCACCTCACCAATGCCTACGTATTGTAGACTTGGGTTTCGGGAGAGAGCGACGATGGAGATTCCGGGAGCGAGATTAGGCACACGACGTACCCAGCTTCGGGTCCCCTCGGTGGAGGATCCCTACGTGCTGCTAGCAATCTACTATATGATCATATGTATGTTTACAGGATGCCGCCGTAGGCGGAGATGTGTTGTCTATATTCTGTCTATCTGTTGTCCTCTATATTTCGGGTGCCCTGGCTAGCTTTATATATGCAACCAGCCTAGGGTTTTACAAGAGTCCTATTCGACTACTTCTTCGGGTTGCCTTGTTGGGCCTTCTCCATATTGGGTCTTCTCCATATTGGGCCGAGCCAGGTATACTAATAATGGGTACCCGGAGGGTATGCCCATGTCACTACAAGACCAAATCAAATGCCCAAGCAACGTGCATGGACATGACAAGGCCTTATGTGCACCTTTTTTTCATTAGATATGAGTATATGCATCGGCTAAAAAGCACCAATAAATAATATGAATACCATCCCTCATAATATAAAGACACACGGCGGAAGAGGTCTACCAATAAGTCATAATCAAATGCGCAATCAATGCTAGATGCATCAGGTTCCGCTAATCATTAATTTCTTGTGGAATCTCATCTTAGTAGCTCATCCACCGAGTTGCGGAGGATCGTTGAAGCAGGGTGCAAACCTCATGTTCCAAGGAAACTTGGCACGAAGAGAGGTGGTGGACAAGAAATGCGGAGAGGTGGTGGATAATTACTCAATGACTATCACAACTTTAATTACGAAGAGATGTGGAGAGCACTTAATGTGAAGGTGTCTATGGAAGCATAAATGTTACTCTCTCCTTCCTAATTTAAGATGCATATTAGTTTTGTTCAAATGCAAACTTTTCAAAGAATGACAAACTAAATATAATAAATTTCATAATACCGAATACATCTAATATGAAAATATATTAACATTGAGTTTTTTTGGCAATCTAATAACATTGAGTTAATGTTGTAGATGTTGGTATTATTTTCCAAATATTTGGTCAAAGTTTACAAATCTTTAATCTAACTAAAACAAATATTGCATCCTACTTTGGAAAGGAGGGAGTAGACTACGACCGCACTCATCTTCCTAATTAGCCCAATCATGTGCTCTTTTTTTACAATCAATACCATATATATTTAAAGTAGCCAATAATACATGGTAGTGATACATGAGCTGACTCAAACGATTACACAATAATAAGTTCTAAAAGAAACAAGAAAATCTTTGAGAACTTAAAAATCTTTCTTCATCAAAGACACAATCTTGTACTTCTCTAAAGGCATATGTAAAAAATAACATAGATGCCAAACCAAATACATGTATGTACCAACAAGGATTCTTCCATAATGTTAATTCGAACCGCAATGTCAAAGCTAAATGCACGTGTGCACCCATTGAAATAATCAACCAACATCGGCAAGAGCCATGGACGGATCCATGTATAGTCATGGGTGTGCAGATGTACACCCAAACTTTTTGGCAAACAAAATAATATTTATAATGTAGATGTATGTGTCAATGACACTGTACTTTGTGCAAAACAAGTCCGTTAATATCAATCTAAGCTTATGATCTTATTATCGTGTAGTATTTTGTCTCTAACTTCTACGAAAACTTCGATGATTCTTTCAGCTATGGGGAAAAAAGTTCGGATTTTGCTACGTCAAACTTTATATATTAGCTAAAATTATTTTTGAACACCCAAGTTCGAAATCCTGGATCCGTCCCTGGCAAGAGCACCAACACCAGTAATCCATGGAAAAATAACCGAACAACCTGGTTGATGTTACTGAGGAGCCGAGAATAGTAATCATCATTGTCGAGAATGTAGCGGATGAGACAAATATTACAAGAACAAACCTCCTCGCGTCAACTATAAGAAAATATGTGAAACCGATCCGACGAAGCAAGATCTGAATAACCATACATAGAGAAATTTAACCTTCCAACATTACCATTAACCATAATCTGAGAAGATCTCTTCGTTGAACAAAAGCTTGAAGATAACTTGTTGTAGACGATACCGTCACGATTAACGTAAAGGTAAAAAAAAGACGATTACCAAATCTTTCCAGTAATCTATGAAAACTCTACTTTCATTAAAAACTCCATTCACAAATCGGGTTCTACAATTTTCCTGACGCCAGCTGATCAGAAGAGGAGGAACCGATCTATGGTGAAGATGGAAGTGAAGGTGCGGCTGTTTTTTGAGAGGTGGCCGCTAGGTATCGGAGAGAGAAGATGAACTAGCCCCGTCCTGGGGTTAATCATCGGCACACAAAGAATTCGGAATTGTAACCCCAGACTACACGAACTCCGGCTCCGACTCTCACCGTCGACGGGTTACTTTGAGACGTGAGACCGTGTCGGAGTTGACGAGCCACGCGCCCGGTTTTATAAGGGCAGGGTTTCCCACCTGGTTCTCCTCCGCCAAACCCAAACCAACCCAAGCATCGATCCAGCATACGAACAACACGTACTTCGAGGGCATCGCCCCATCGATCGAGCTCTGCAGCGGAACTCGAGAACGTAAAATCAAGAGTAGAGAAACAAACATGGCTAGCATCACCAGGAACCTCATCGTGGTGGCCATCTCGCTCGCCGTGCTACTGCTGCTCTTCTTCTCCGGCGCCGCAGCAGCGACCGTCGTTGGCGACAGGATCGGCTGGACAACTAACACCTACAGTCAAGTTCAAGGCTTCAGCACCACCGAGGCGAGTGGAAGTTTCACGAGCACGGGTGGATACCCTGCTATCCTGGCCATCCAAATTCTATAGGAGCCAACCTCATGCCTATGGTGTCCGTTCAGGATTACTCTTCATACATGTGAAGAGGAAAATTTACTTGCTCTCGTTTCACTTTGCTCTTACGAATATGTATGCATCAGGGCGATCATTTGTTTTGTATCTGAATGTGAACGATTATCACTTTCAAAAGTTATACGCTACCTGACATCATGATCTTATCTCCCTGACAATGTTGTTGCACGTATCTGAACATGTATCAACTAAGTTTGCATCGTTCAGCTCACTATGAGCATTAGGTGCTTCGACAATTGTGTGCAACACTTCCGACTGAACGCAACAATTGTGTAACAATGGTCACATGTGATAACTACTGCTCTTGTCATAAAATGATTCAGCTCACCTCACCTCACGAGCTGACTAGAATACTCTGCTGCAGAGTTCAGCCGGTACTAAGCTCGTAGCAGACTATTGAGCTGGCTATTCAGTTCGGTTCTTACAACAAGATTAAGTCTAGACAAATGAAAGCCCTATATCACAAATATATAGCTCTGCTTCTGTACACATGCAAAAAGCCAACCATGAAAATTCCTAGGTCAAGAAAATTTGACGCAGCTAAATATCAACAAGTGTCAAAAGAACCCCAAAGGGTCCATCAGGTGTCAGAATCAGCAGCATGGAACCGGGCCACTGACCAAAAGAATGAAAGAATCGTATGACAAACCCAGCAGAGAGCTCTCCTCCACCCCTCGTGATTTCGACACCATCTGATACGCTAGTTGTGCTTGTGAGCCGATCACCTCTCCAACCAACAATGACCAACAATTTTCGCCATCGTCATCTCACGTTGCAGCAATGGGTGTTACCAGACTGTAGTTTTCCCCACAGACAGATCATGTGCTGAGGGGACTGATAGTGTGCGGTGAAGTAACCATCGAAGCAACCAGCCTGGTAGAACCTGACATCGTGCCGATACTCCACTGGTCGACGAGTGACATTGAATTTCTCGACCCACATACCCATGCTGACATCTTCCATCTTAAATAGCTGAGCAATAAAGAAAAACAACTTAGCTATAGCCATTTCTACATGAAGTGAGTAAATTTAGTGGGTTCTATAACCATTTCTACATGATGTGAGTAAATTTACTGTGTGGGAGTAGATGGCATCAAAGGGATGCTTACCCGAAGTGTCTGATTGTCAAATTCGGATACAATGTAGCGTGCAATGTCTGCTGAGATCACATACCCAGGCCCATTAGCATAATTTGGGTACACAGACTCTGGCCATTCCTGGAAAGAAATAAGAAAAAACATAAGATTCCCTTCTAATATACAAAAATTAGGATAGATGAAGCGCCAACAAGGACAGCACCCTTTTGTTATCACAAGGTTGCCCATGTTTGTCAAGGGTAACATATGAATGCAAGACCTTTGACTTATAGGAGGACCCACTTTTGATACAAAATTATATGTACAAAAGTACCGTATGATAAAATTAAAAGTGGACCGTGCTGATCCCATGGATTTTACTACTCTCCTAAAAAGAGGTCCTCTTGCAGAAAGATGCAAATGGAAACACAAGTGGAGGATACTGCATGACCAACAATGATGAATGCCAGTTCTGCAATAGAGGACAGGAATTTACCTCATAAGTCACAGCCCACTTCCCGGATCTCAGTGGTCTATGGTAGTAGTTCATGCTTCCCACATATACACTCTTATCACTTCGAACTTTCTTCACTTGTTCTAGTACGGAATCAATTCTAACAAATGTATCATCATCACATTTCATTACATATTTTGCCGGGATGACTCGAACCTGGATGAATAGCAACCATTAATGAGTAAATGTCAACAAAACTGGCGACAAAACCTAACAGAATGTAGGCAATTATCTGACATATTTCAGCTCACTTACCCCATACTCGGCAATGGCAATGGTTTTCAGAACAACAAGGTCATAGCTATCCATGAAAGGCACGATAACGATGTCACGGAAGAACTCTGCCTCCTTTTTGAGTTCTGCATTGATCTCCTTTTTCCCGTTCTGTGAAATTGTTTGATTTGTCAGAGTTTGGAATGTGCAAAAACAAGTAAAAACAAGAGAAAAGCAAGTAATTACCAGAGCCACAAAGAACCGAGCTACAATATTTGATGATTTTCTTGTATACATCATCCATGACTTCCGCACAGCCATACGCTCGGCAAAATGGCTAGCTGCTGACAGAATGCCAATAAATAGCTCGACTGGTTCAGTTGGTAGTGGTGGGGCCCTCCACTGCTCAGACATTTCGAGGTATCTCTCTGGGGAGAAACTAGGATGTGAACTGGGCAAAGAACTAGCAAAAACTGATTCAATATCGATGTCTCCATTCAGAGACAATCCTGTTGCATCCTCAAGAGTGTAACCCTGTACAGAATATCAGTTGACCACAATCAGATATGCAGATTTCAGGAGGTTACTCAAGCAATTGAGCCATATTTGTGAGGCTTTTCGACAAACTTACAGTGCGGTAAGGAAATGAAGTGACATGCCTCCCATCAACGTTGACATGGTAACCCTCCAAACCAGCTGTTAGAGTCAAAACAAACAGCTTGCCTTCTGCGAATGGGTATGGCCAACTGATGTGCACATCCTTTGGCCTACCAATTAAACGTTTCACCCACCATTTCATCTTTGACTCCTCTGACTTGTTGTCATCATCCCGAATCCATTTCTCACATTTGAGCTGAGCATCAACTGAAAGATCAAACGGTATTGCGTTAACATGACAGTTTGCAAAGAGCTATTGGCATATATGGTTCAAGCAAATGAAAGCCCAATTTCAAATCAAATGAATTGCAAAAGATATGGATGTAGGCAACAAAGGAAGAATTCCTACTTGATTGTAATTAGAAAAGTTTCATTCCTTTATCGAAAAAAAGAAAATTTTCATTCACAACCTTCTAAACAATCAGAATAATTGATTAACCACCGAACTAGTTTGGTTGCAACTAATGGAACAATTAGAGTATAGATGCATAACTAAGCAATCAGTTATTCACGAACAATTTGCGAAGCAGAAAATGGGAACACGAAGCAGTTAAGTAACCACCGCCAAGTTGAAGTCAAACTCAACATGTATCCGTCAAACACGGTTGCAGGTCCATGCTTGTCTGACTCTTACAATATTCCACTAATTTGACAAATCAAGCTGCACAATCACCATCAGGATCATTCTCCAGCAAGCCAAAAAAAACCGAACCTTCCGTGGAAAATTCGGCCAAGCTTTGCACATTTTTCTTGCCAGATTCCACTAATCCGCGCTACTCCACGCAATCCGACCACTCAAGTTGATGGCTTCTATGTATTTTCCTAACTAACAGACCATCCCTTCCTAGTTCCTAGCGACTCGAATCCAACGTAATTGAAGAACACGCTATGGCAAGATTGAATCGAATCAAATCAAACATGTATTCAGCAATTACCCACGCAATCGAGAGATATGAACCAACAAAAAGAAAACAATTACCCAAGCAAATCTTAAGCAGGAGGTCCGTAATAACTCACCAGTCTCTTCTGCGGGACGGGACGCGAAGCCCTCGCATCGCTGCGAGCGGCCCCACTGCATCCTGTAGCAGCTATTCATCTCAATCACCGGCCTGCCGCTGTAGTCCCCGCGGATCCTGGGGTTGAAGTGCAGTATCCTGGGCGGCGCCTCGCCGTCTACGACCTTGGTGCCCACCAGCTCGACCATGAACTGCGACACCATGAGAGGCGTCTTCCTGTCCTTGCGCTCGGCGATCTTGGGGTCGAACTCCGGGCGCGCGGCCCTCGGGCGTGCCACCACCGTGACGTGGGAGCCCACGGCGAGCCCGCACGGCAGCTCCACCGTCCGGACCCCTTCCGCGGGGAGCTTGTCCGCGTCCAGCGAAATGGAGGGAGGGCATGTCGGGGAGGACGGGGGCGGGGACGCGGCGGATGCGGCGGCGGCGGTTCGTAGGTGAGCAAGATGGGGCTTGGCGGCGGAGAAGGCGTCGGCGGCGGTGCCGTCGAAGGGGGTCGCGGTGGCGTTGGACCTGGGGAGAAGGAGGAGGGAGGAGAAGATCGGGAGCGGCGGAGGCGACGGCGCGGGAGACGCGGCCGAGGGGAAGGCGGGGTTGGAGGGACGGGCAGGTGAGAAGAGGGAGGTGGACGCCGAGGCCTCGAGCTCGCGGCGGCGCGAGCGGTGGGTAGGTAGCGAGGACGACGAGGAGGCGGGGGACGAGAAGGGCAGGGAAGGGAGCTCGAAGAGGAGGAGGAAGGCGAGGTAACCCGCTCCGGCGAGGACGAGGATCGCACGGCCCGGGCGCTTGCGCGGCGCCGGCGGCATCCTGAGGTGTGGCGGAGCAAGGTTGAGGAAGGTGGCGGAAAGGGGGAGGAAGTAGCCGTTTGGGGGAAGGAGACGCGGTGCTGGGCTACTTATTGCTTCCTTCTGGATTTGGACTCCGGCGAGCTGAGCTGACCGTTGCGCGGTGGTTTGGTGCGGCGGATGCAACACGGAACACCGCTGGACGGGTAACAAAGCCCAGCCAACAACGGTTTGTCGATAATTCGGTAAAAACACCTAAGCGCATCGGTTGAACTCAACAGCTTGAGCTAAACAAAAACAAAAAAGGAAAGCAAATTTTATTGTAGCCGTATCTGAGACATTTAGCTAGAGAAATCAATTTCTGATCAAAATATTCTTATAATATTTCCAAATTATATGGTCTCAAGACAATCGGATGTTCGAAACAACTCTGTGGAGCATAACCTCTCGGGTGACACAAAGACAATGTTAGATAAACCTGGAAAAAAAATAGACATGTAAACTTTTATGGACAAGGATTTGTGGCATGTGTGAGAAATAGAAAAATGGTGTTTGAAAAAAGTACTTTTAGAGAAACTATTTATTTTTATATCAATAACACTCCATGCCTTTTATTTATTCATGAAAAATTACAGGAAACACAAGACATAAACATTCCCATTGGACCCAAGAAATCTATATTTTATAATTTTATTTCAAGTACTTTAGACAATTTGAATTGTTCAACCTAAGGTAATAAAGTTGCTCCCCAAGAAAAGAAAAGAAAAAGACCACCGCCATTTACATATTGTAGCTTGTTTGGCGGGTTTATTGCAGTAGTACCATATGTACGACTAGATACTAATGAGAGAATTAGGAAATGGACTGTGCACCACGATACGCAACAAACAAAAAAATGCGCTAGCCGTATGCTGATTATAAATTCTTGACCAACCATCTCCTTAGGTGTTAGATATAATTAAAACGGTAAATATGCGATACATGACAATTGCAATATCAAAATTCTGCATGTAAGGTAAAGATCACTCAAAAGTGTTACAACTTGGAGACATGCTCGCCAAACAAAACAATTGCTCCAACAAAATATTGAAAATGGTTCTCAATCAGGGGAGAGCCAAGCTCAAGTCAAGGTATTCAGTTGAACACCTTTATTTTTGCTGAAAAGTTATGTAGATGTAGTCTATATAGTACGTGCATGTATGAAAAACATTAAAATAACAAGAAAAATAGCATTCTATTCAAGCATTGAACCTAAGATAAAAA
This sequence comes from Lolium rigidum, assembly GCF_022539505.1. Taxonomy (NCBI): domain Eukaryota; kingdom Viridiplantae; phylum Streptophyta; class Magnoliopsida; order Poales; family Poaceae; genus Lolium; species Lolium rigidum. The sequence continues at coordinate 206,194,626 of NC_061514.1, forward strand.
CTAGCCCACCTCATAGCTCCCATACAGCGGATATCCCCTTCCGCACCATTAACCTAAATGGCTAAATATGAAGTCTCGGCTAAAAATACGTTTTTTTTAGTCTGTAAAAAAGAGTTATGATATTTAGTTTTTCAAATCCTATGAACGCTACTATTCTCAATATAGAAACATAATTGCACTTTATCTTGACCCTTGGTAACAAGCAATTAGAATCATTGCAATATATTTCTCCTCTTTATGCCACAAACATTGGACGCTTTTGCAACATTCAACACAACATATGTGGCGTTGGGAATTCAAATTCCGTTGACCTCTCATCGCCAACACACCACAAAACTATATCGGCTAGTGTAGCGAGTGAGTGATCGGCTACAAGTACAAAACCATTGTGAGGGAGCGTTCATACCAAAATTTTAAAAAAAAAAACTAAAAAAAAAACAACCAAAAGACCTCGAAAGAATCTATGTATATATTTGTTTCACCATCGAAATGTTAAAAATGTTGTACATATAATTTTTGCGAAGTTGTAGGTGGTAAGAATAATCGCCCTACATAGTGTATATATGAAATAATTTATGGGTTCGGATTCGACAGATTATTTTAAAATACGTTGTATGTAGGGAAGTTCATACGAAGATTATATTCATTTCAATATTTTGGCATAATGGATGGGACAAAAAAAAAAGAAATGGTTTTATTATGTTGAGATTTTCTTAAGTCTAAATCACTTACAAAAAATGCTTGAGTTGCAATTTTCTGTTAAAAAAGTGCAATTACACTTCTGCTAGAAATGTGCAACTCGAAACATTGTGATCCAACAGACAGTTGAGCAGGCAGGAAGGCAAGCAATGCCGGCGCACCTGCTGTCGACGCTGTAGTGGATGCGGCCGGCTGTGTGGTGTTGCGTTGCGTGGTGGCATCCAGATCTTCGCTCCTCCCCACGAGTACGCGGAGAAGGAAACAGGGGGGCAAAAACGGCAGGCAGGCAGCATGGCTGGGAGAGGCGAGATGCTTTGTTTGGTTGCCAGGTGTGCGCCTGGATGGGTGGCCTGTCGCGCATGCACGCCTCGTGGTGCTGTGCTGTGCTGCGTGTGGACGCGATCTCCGCCCCGCTGCGTAGAATAATGCCGTTTAATTGGAGGGTTGCGACGCGCCGGCGCCGGCGCCGGCGCCGGCACGGGCGCCTCGTCGTGCGTTTCGCGATCGTCTCCCTCGCTGTCGTGGTTTCCTCCCTGTTACCCTGTAGTAGTACCGTGCATGACGGTAGTCGGCACGACACGCCGCGCCGGGCGGGCTGCGCTGATAGAGGGGCGGAGCACATCGGATTCGAGCGTGCCTACGTGCACGCATGCTGTACCACGATTCGATCCATCGATGCACGCGCACACACACTGCAGGAGGTTCCGTTTGTCATGTGCCTAAAAAAAGATTAACTATGTAGAGTACTTTGTTTATACTACCTCCATTTTAATGAATAAGACATTCTCGTTTTACGTATTTTTTGACTAATAATTACTTTAAATATATAAAAATTATTTGTATGACATTAGAATCATTAGAAAGTGCTTTTCAATATGAATTCAATGGTGCTGATTACATATAATATACTGAGGATTATGTTGCTCAATTTTTATGGTCAAAGTTCGTCTTGAAACGCCTTATTCCTTGAAAACGGAGGCACTAGTATTTAACTTAGCCGCCACGCCCCGTCGATAGGGCCTAGGGGCCGTTTGTGTTGTTCTTCCGTCTTAAGACCCGTCGGATGAGTATATGTACGTATTTATGAGCGGCTGTATCGTGTTTCGCAAAAAAAAAGCAAATACCAATAAGTTGAAACTATTTACGTTTTACTGTTTTACTGCGTGTAAATTCCTACTACTCCTACCAAATTTATCGATGTATACTTGTAGCTATTATTTTCATCTCTTATAACCCACACATATAGCATCTCTCTAATTACTTCTGTCAAAGAAAGGTAGCAGTCAAAAAATGATATATTAGCCATGCTTATCTAGGCATCGAGAAGTTTTTAGGGTTTTTAGAGTTTAGGGTTTAGAAACACTTGTCGATGCCAACTTGTCTTCTACAAATGCAAGCCGCCGAGCAGAAGAAGCCTGGTCCGCTGCGTGGAGGTCCCAAGTTTGGGAGAAGAAAATACTAGCCCAACAGGATGGAGGGTCGTATCATGCTCTACACCAACTACTTCCGGGACAATGCAACATATAACGCAAATGATTTTCAGAGGCGCTATAGGATGAAGGAGTTGTACATGATAATTTTTCATTGCGTGAAAGAGTAAGATAAGTACTTTGTGATGAAGTACATTGTTGTGGTACGGCTGGTTTCTTATCAATTAAGAAATGCACCGCTGCCATGGGGATGCTTGCATATGGAGCCCATGGAGATTCAAAAGATGAGTACGTGAAACATGTTGGCACCGCTACCATCTTGCATGTACAGATCCTTCAGGACGGTTGTGGGAAAGTTTGGGGCAGACTATTTGAGAGAGCCAAATGAAACAGAGACTGCTAGGATGGTACATAATGCAACGAGAGGATTTCCTAGAATGCTTGAAATCATTGATGCATGTGTTGGTCATAGAAGAACTGTCCGTTTGTTTGGTAAGGTTAGTACAGAGCACATCACGGATACTGCAGTGTGGTACTTGAAGCTGTGGCAGATCAAGACATGTGGATTTGGCATTATTTGTTTGGCGTGGCGAGATCGTACGATGACATCATAGTGCTAGGACAACAAATTGTTGCAAAGCTCTCACGTGTTTGCGAAACTAGCTGAAGATTATGCTCCACCATGAAACTATAGATCAATGACCACACATGCACTAACTAGCCGATGACATATATCCAAGATGGTCAACGTTTGTAAAAACGATCCCAGAACTTCTAGCTCAGATGATGTCTCGCTTTGCGTCGCACCGGGAGAGTTGGAGGAAGGATGTCACACGAGCATCTAGTGTGCTCCAATCTCAATTTGCTATTGTGTCGTACCATCTTCTTATCTAGTCTCAAGATCAAATTTGGAAAGTAATGAATGCTTACGTGATCATCCACAATGTGGGCATCGAGAGTGGGCGCAAGAGCCGAGGGATTAATGCGGGTCCGTATGAGTGTCAGGGTCTTTTTCTTGCCCATGTTCATCACTACAAAAACATCTGGGGGTGCTCAAAGGTTATTGAACTGCGTCCCCAGGTTGATCAAGTTGAACTTCAACTTGTTTGAATTATTGTATCTTTTATTTTCATTCACCAAAAATATTGTAAAACAGAAGTGGCTTGTGGGGTCAAAGACTCGAACTACAAAAATAAAATAAAAATCAATTTGAGCAGAAGTAACACAGCTGGAAATGGCCGTGCCCTAAACACATCACCATGTGGCGGGCCCCAATCGACCAATCCGGCACTTTTGCCTGAACGTCGTCTGGGGATGCTCTGATTTTGTTGTGGATTGACAAAATTTAATAACACAGTCAATACACTTTTAAGGAATTTGTAAAAGTATATTTTTCAATATGGGAAAATATTAATATCAATATGATATAAAATACATAAGTCTCTTCAACAACATAATGTCAACATTTGTGGTGCACCCCCTTGACTACACGTGGAGATGCACAATGGCGAGTTGAAGGGACTGAGATCGAGTGCCACATACGACCTCTGGTCGCACCACCACCGAGATGTGAGACCCCATAAGGCCATAACCGAGCCGACGAGGCCACCGACGTTGAGGCCTACCACCTCCAACAACGAATCTGGCTGAAATACTTCCTTAGAAGAAAACCACCACATCGAGGGCCGGAAATCTAGGAGATTTAAGTGAGCTTGCTTGCAGCAAGGATCCTGAGTCCATACCGACGTCTTCAACATAGTACAGATGCTACTCGTTGTGAGATCGGCTCGTTGGATGACATCATCCATACTGGTTGGCAGCGTGATTGCAAAGACAACGATAGTGGCCAAATCGCATCACAACTTCGGATGTGTCTACCAAAAGAAGGCGTATATGGCGGCAGCAGAGGGTGCTAGGACCAAAAACAAAACAAAGGACACTTCATTGCCGTTGTCGAACGACTCTTCCTCCAACGACAGCGGGGTCGCTGTGTGGTGCGCGTGGGGTGGGGGCTTTCCTAGGGCGGAAACCCAAGAGGCTAGGTTAGGTCTTAGAGCATCTCCACTCGTCCCCCCGAACAGGCCCCCGGCGAGCATTTTTTCCATCCGGACGGCGTAATTTGGCCCAGTCGCGCCCCCAGTTCCTCGTTTTCGTCCGGATTTGGGTCTAAATTCATCTGGCGATCCCACGCCATCCCCGGCCCCCCGGGGAGCGCTCGGGGACTCCGGACGAAACGAAAGCGCGCGTGGCCCCAACTTGTCGGCGACAATGGCCTCCGATCTACGGCAAAACCCTCGTCTTCCCGATCTACGGCAAAACCCTCGTCTTCCCGATCTACGGCAATACCCTCGTCGAACGAAAGCTTTGAACTCTCAAGTGGTGCAACATAGATAGAATATATATATTTCGAATATAATTCGAATAAACATAAAAATTACATATAAAAACTTTAAAACTAACTTAAACTACTTCTTCTTCTTAGAAGGCCCCGCCTCATCGTCGTCGCGGCGACGCTTCCGGCTCGTCACCTCCTCGTCGGAGGAAGTTGACTCCTCCTCCTCGTCAGTGTCCTCAGCCTCTTCGTCGTCCTTCTCCTTTTCCTCGGCCTCTTCCTCCTCCTTTTCCTCGGCCTGCTCCTTGGCCTCTTCGGCCTCCTCCTCGTCCTCCTCGTCGTCGTCCTCGCTGGCCGGCGGAGGGGAATCGTCGCTGCTGGACGATGCGGCTTTATCCCACCAATGTCGCCATCCAGCCGGCTTCCTCGCTCGTCGGTGTCCGATGGCCAAGAGAGATCGCTCATGGTTGACGGAGGATGGTGACGAGGAACAGATGAATGGCGTCGGCCGTCGGAAACCGTATATGTAGGTCTCTCGACGAAAGAGAGCGGCGGTTGCTCTTCCGCGGAGTTCGTGCTCCATTACGGCGGTTCTCGCATCGAGGCCACTTCGACCGTTCCCGACGAGTCGTTTCGGCTCTCCAGTCCACTTTGCGACGGTTCAATGCGTCGAGGGAACTCCGACGATTGCCCTTCCCGGTGACTGCACCGTCGCTATGCACGCGGTGGGTGCGCGTCCATGGGCTCGCGGCTGGAAAAATGGGCCTCCCCAGGCCAAAAACTTTATCCATCCGGCGCTAAATAACGCCGGATTTCGGCCTGGGGAGCCCCAACGGCTGGGATGCTCTTAGCCCGTGGAACCGTAACATATTCATCTTGTAAAGTCTACTGTTTAATGTTTACATGCTGGTAAATTCGGCACGATGAACAATTGAATATTGTATGGTAGGTATAAAATCAAAAGTTGTAAATCAAATGAGAATTAGTTAGTTGCCAATCCAAGATATATATACTTATTAAAATAACAAAACTGAGAGTCGTGCTCGTCTGTTCCTTGGCTCGTTGTATTTCTTTGTCGTGGCTCACGTGCTTGAAGATCTCACTGTTGTATTTCTTCGTTGTATGTGGCCGTACGTACAGCCGTTAGAACTCCAGATGCGATCTGAGTCGCTGACAGTACGGCTCGCATTATTTGTCTGAGAGTTACTTCACGTCTATTTCGAAAGTTCAGGCAGGTGTGTTAGCCAGCCAGCCTATACCCAGATGATGTATATCGGTCGACCCCTGCGAGAGCGAGAGAGAGAGTCGACAGGAAAATGGAAGCGCGGTGTGACGTGGAGGACGCGTGGCCGTCCAGCAGCGACATCGCGTGTCACCCGATCTGTCCTCCCGCAAACGGCCGCGTTTTTGGATCAAGATCCCGCAAACAGCAGTTTTGTTTGTCGATCGTGTGAAACATGACATGAATGAATCGTAGACCGACGGAGGTACCTATGTAATGTTTGTGTCGGACGTAAGCCAGTGCTACCGCAAGTTTCCCACGACGGGACGCCGGCGTTTTGGCTATGCTTTCTTTATTAAAATATATACATTTTAAACACATTTCAGAATGTTCAAAAATTAAAACATAATGTCATGTATATATCTTAACATCTTAAGTGCTCACAAACTTGTTTCAGCAAAGCTAACTTTTTGTGTAGCTTGTGTAAAAAACAAAAAAATAGGGCTAAAATAAGACATTTCTTGAGCATTTTTATCTTTCTATACAGGGCATAAAAAATATCGGTTTTCAAAAAAAAAATACAGGTCGTTCCCCTCCAATCCGTAACCATCTCATGGTGGAGTACAAGCTACCATCTGGTTCCACCATATGTACACCGCACGTAGAGTCTCCGATGAACTAGTACTAGCCATCCACATGTTCTCCTCATGTCGTTCTTTAGCATAAACGCCGTGATCGCATTGTTTCCATTAATGATATAAATGGCATCAACCTACATCATCCTGATGGTATTGCTACTGAATTTGTAAACTGTTTTCAAAATGTTTTTGGCTCCGCTTGTTCTAACAATGAAAGGCTAGCCTTGAACACAACCTATCTGCAAGAATCTCACGACTTCACAAATTTCATCCCAAACAAGTAGGAAATTTGGGAGATTCTCAAATCCCACGTCACCTGATGGCTCCAATGTAGCTTTCTACTTGGTGGCTAGGAGTTGGATAGGGGGTGATGTCACTGCCTTGATTAAGAACTTATACATCACAGATATGTTTCCGCCACATCTTAACGATACTTATATTGCTCTTATTCCAAAAAAAAATTGCATTGCCTTCTACCTTCTGATTATAGATCGATCAGGTTATGTGATGTTATTTATAAACTCATTGCTAAATCTTTGACAGACCGCTTAAAAGATTATATTCTAGATTATATCCACCCCTCCTAACAAGCTTTCATCAAAGGTATGTATTATCAATAATATCATAGTTGCTTAATAAATTGCACATGTTTTCTCTTTATCTTCATGGGACAATCATGATTTCATGATCAAAAGTGACACCACGAAAGCTTTTGACAGGTTAGAATGGCATTTTGTCGATACTACCTTCCACCATAAAGGATTTTATGCTCATTTCATAAATGTTATTCATGCATGCATATCTTCACCAACCTTTTCTATTGCCATTACCAACCAATCTTATGCTCGCTTTAAAAGTTCTGGAAGTCCAAGTCATGGGTCTTTAATGTTTATCGATGATTTGTTGCTATGTGGAAAGGAAAATGTGCAGGAAACTTCGAACATCTCCAACATATTAGATCAATTTTGTCGTGCCTCAGGTCAGATTCCAAATTGGAATAAATCTACCATTCTATTCAGCAAAAATGTTCCTTTGCAGGTGAAGGAGGACCTTAAACAGATCTTCCAGGTTCGAGATTTGGATGAAAACACTATCCACCTTCGTCAACCTCTTATTCTTCATGCCGAAGACATCTCTTCTTCTTACAAAATTTTTTACGACAAATTCCAACGAAAAATAGCTGCCTACAAAGCTAGCATGCTCTCACATGCTGCTAGGCTAACGCTTACTGAATCTGTCTTCGCCTGCCTCTGTTCATGTCTATAACATGTCTCACATTTTTTTCCCAAGAAATTCCTTGCAAAGCACACATCTATCATTGTGAATGTTTGGTGTACATGAGTGAAAGATGAGGCTACCACAAAAAAAAACGTGTGCCCCAAGGGTATGGGCTGACATCTGCATAGAAAATAAAATTGCTGGACTAGGTATTAGAAAAGCTATAAATCAAGGTCTTATCCTCTCTGCCGCATGGAGGTTGACAAAAAAGATCCACAAAGCCAAATTGCTTCGATCCTCAAAGCCAAGTACCATCACGATATTTTCATTTGGATAGCCAAGTCAAACAAATCCAAATCTGCTTTTTGGACTGCCATCCTCAAGGTAATGCACATTTTAACCTCGGTAGTTTTTTTTACCAAATAATTGATGGTAACAGTTCTATATGAGTGCTCCTTGGTTTCACGGTGGGAAATCATTTACGATATTCTTACCATTCAACCTCCACCGTATGTTTATCATGTTGTAGTAATGGACCTTTGGCTACCTAACCAAAAAGCTTGGAATTCGGAGTTAGTGATGTCTCTGTTTAGCCCACAAGTAGCCAATGCCATCCTTACAACACCCATTATCAATTCATATTTGCCGGACAATTTGGTATGGAAACTAACACATGCAGGTGACTGTACCTCCAAGAGTGCATACAAGCACTTGTTCAACAATCTTGCTCTGCCTACAAATCAACAACCCAAGCTAGTCCCTCAACACATAATATACCATCTAAATCAGGTTTGGTAGGTGAAATCCATGGTGCCTCGGGTTCAAACTATTGCTTGGAACCTACTTCGAAAGGCGCTACCCACAGGTAAATGTGCAAGTAAATTTTTGAAACATATTGAGGCTGATTGTTCTAGATGTGGTTGTGTCGAAGACAAAATGCACATGTTATTTCTTTGCCCCTTTTTAAATTATGTGTGGTTCTGTCATTGACGTGGGCATTACCCTTCAGGTAACCAATGTTGCCCTATCTGGTATTCCCTAGTTGGAGGCCCATGAAGGTACTCGACAGCAAGATGGGCCACTAGGGCGGTGCAACGGAAGATTCCTTGAAGTACAAGACGCGGAAGGAGCCGAACAAGGAAAGTCTAGAGATAGATCTACTGTAAACCTAGTCGTACCTGATTAAGCCTCTTGAGACCTGGCCTCCTATATAAAGGCCAGGAGAGGGCTGTCGAGGGACACAATCAATCTTAGCGATCTTAAACAGAAGCTTAAAGCTAGGTCACCTTAGCGCTTAGCCATCTCGACGAGATCTCAGCCGAACTATTCGGCACCCCATTGTAACCCATTATCATCATAATCAAGAACGAGACGGGCGGGACGTAAGGGTTTTACCTCATCGAGGGCCCCGAACCTGGGTAAATCGCTCTCCCCTCTTGTTTGTGAACCGATGTCTCGTGTCAGCTTGCAGGATTCCATCAACCCTAAGCCCCTATCGGAGGGCATTGCCGAGGAGCACCCTCGACAATTGGCGCCGTCTGTGGGAAGCCTGTCGGCACAAGATCGGTCATCGGCAGATCCAATCATGACATCGGCAACTTCATCAGCAACTTCATCGACACCGTCATCGCCAAGCATGGGAAGCCCGATTTGGTTCGGCTCCTACGAGTTCACCCCGCACAACGATTCCTCCCGCTCAAACTTCTCAGATCTACAAGGAAACATGGAGATGACCTTCGGCAGCGTCCACTACAACGTCAACGCGGAAGGAATCCTTCGATTGCTGGAATCGCCCACTTCCAGATCGACGACTCCAAGCGCGTCATCATCACTCGACCTTTCGGCTGGTCTGACGGGCTCGACGAGTTCACCCGCGCCTTCGACTCCTCGTTCCGTGTCTTCCATGTCAGTAGGATCCGACGATCCCACATCTTCGGAGTTAACCTCGTACTACTGCTTGAACTGCGACACCAGGCACGGGCTGGGGTCGAGCGACACGTCGTTCATCTGCAATGCCCAGTATTCATCGGGAGAGGACAGTATCGACAGCATCGTCCAAGAACCACCCAAAAAACGGCACACCATCAGGTTTATGTCGCCAATAACACAGGAAACACAAGGCACAGAGGAGACGGAGACCATACTCCTCGTTCCAATAGACGGGCAAGTTTCGAAAACAGCGCCAGCAACCACGACAGCGACTATACTATCGCGGACGAGGAGTGGGCAGCCGCCAGGGCAGCCGTACTCAACAACACACCGCTCCCCGCAGGAACCTCGGTTGGAACCCTCAATGCTTATCGCTCTATACTAGAGAAAAAGCGGGAGCACCTGTCGAAGGAACAAGCCACCCTGGAGAGACGCCTATCTGCGGCAGATCGATCCAGTGAACGGCGAAGAGGCTCGCAGGCAAGCGCCTCTCGAAATACTCAAGGGGCAGGCAAGCACCGGTCGAGGTTATCCAGGCTTTCGGAAGATGATGCCAGAGAAATCACGTCGAACCTGACCAAGTCATTTATGACTACGGACACCGCAGGCATGCCACGGCCGAAAACCGTTGCAGGAGCAACTGCCAACCTTGCTGCGTACCTCATCAACCAGCGCCCTGAAGGATCCATGGCTCAAGCTCATAGAGGCGCCCTAGAAAGTCTCGCGATAGTAGGGAATAATCTAGTTCCACAAAAGGAAAAGACCACGCTGCAGGGTAGTGGCTCAAAGCATCATGCGAGAGACGCTCGGGATGAAATCACCCAGAGCAGGATCGACAAAGCAAGGCGACGACGCGCCGCTAGGAAGGAGAATGACAGTGATTCTTCGGACGAGGATCAGGAGTACGACGGCGAGCTCAGGGGAGCCGACTGTTTAAGTCACAAAATCCGCGAAGCAATGCCGCCCAAAAAATTCAAGCCCACTCCTACCGATGCTGCCAAATACGATGGGCAACAGGAGCCAAGATCTTGGATAGACGACTACTTGCAGACTGTGATTCTGCATAAGGGGAACCAGATAGCAGCAATGCAGTGCTTGCAGCTTTACCTCAAAGATTCAGCACGAGCCTGGCTAAGGGGGCTGCCGAAGGGTTCCATCAAATCATGGGACGACCTAGTAGACGCCTTCGTTGCCAATTTCCAAGCAACTCACAAGAGACCCGTCGGGATTGAAGAGTTACGGAATTGCCAGCAGAAGCAGAAGGAGTCGATGCGCTCATACATCGGGAGATTCACCAAACTCCTAAATGCTGCCGAAGATGTATCCGTCGACAGAGCAATCGACGCTTTCAGCGATGGCGTCCGGCGAGAAAGCTACATAGAAGAGCTCGGGCGCAAAAAGCCAAAAACCATAACCAAGTTAATGGAAATCGCCAACAGCTGGGCTGATGGTGAGGACAACGTGCGAAGGCCACGGCAGCGCAGTGACGACGAAGACGATGACCACCCGAAGCACGACTCGGGTGGCCGAAGGGATCGCCACAAGAGAAGGAAGAACTGCAACTACGATGACAACAACCTGTTAGCTGCAGGGTACTCTGATCGGCAGGACGATCGATATGATGAAAGAAGAGACAATCGACAGGACGGCAATCGGAACAACTCTGGGAACCGTGACAATTATAAACAACGGCAGCAGAGGACTCCCGAACTGCCCTACGCTGAGCAGATCAACGCTCCCTGTTACTTGCACTCGTACACCGATTCTAAGGACGGCAAAATAAAGTCAAGCCACTTACTCAGGGACTGTCGGCAGTTCATTGACATGCACAAACTCATCCAGCAGGGAGGACAGCAACCGCTACCACCACCACCACCTCCACCACAACATCAAGTCCAGCAGGCTCAACCTCATCAACCCAACGAGGCATTTCCACCACCACGGGGGCAGATGAGCATGATCCACAGGACAGGCGTCTCGAGAAGAGAGATGAAGAAGCTCACTGATACGTCTCCGACGTATCGATAATTTCTTATGTTCCATGCCACATTATTGATGATATCTACATGTTATATGGACATTTTATGTCATATTCGTGCATTTTCTGGAACTAACCTATTAACAAGATGCCGAAGTGCCAGTTCCTATTTTCTGCTGTTTTTGGTTTCAGAAATCCTAGTAAGGAAATATTCTCGGAATTGGACGAAATCAACGCCCGTGTTCCTCTCGAACCGGGGAGGAGCCAGAAACACGTTGAAGGTTGATGGCGGTGGGATGTAGTGCGGCGCAACACCGGAGATTCCGGCGCCAACGTCGGAACTTGCACAACACAACCAAAGTACTTTGCCCCAACGAAGCAGTGAGGTTGTCAATTTCACCGGCTTCTTTGTAACAAAGGATTAACCGTATTGTGTGGAAGATGATTGTTTGCGGAAAACTAGATAAAACAAGTATTACGGTAGATTGTATTTCAGTATTAAAGAATGGACCGGGGTCCACGAGTTCACTAGAGGTGTCTCTCCCATAAGATGAACAGCATGTTGGGTGAACAAATTACGGTTGGGCAATTGACAAATAAAGAGAGCATGACAATGCACATACATGATCATGATGAGTATAGTGAGATTTAATTGGGCATTACGACAAAGTACATAGACCGCCATCCAATTGCATCTATGCCTAAAAAGTCCACCTTCGAGGTTATCATCCGAACCCCCTCCGGTATTAAGTTGCAAACAACGAGACAATTGCATTAAGTATGGTGCGTAATGTAATCAACAACTACATCCTTAGACATAGCATCAATGTTTTATCCCTAGTGGCAACGGCACAACACAACCTTAGAACTTTACAGTCATCTGTCCAGGTGTCAATGCGGGCATGAACCCACTATCGAGCATAAGTACTCCCTCTTGGAGTTACAAGCATCTACTTGGCCGAGCATCTACTAGTAACGGAGAGCATGCAAGATCATAAACAACACATATAGCATAACTTTGATAATCAACATAACAAGTATTCTCTATTCATCGGATCCCAACAAACGCAACATATAGAATTACAGATAGATGATCTTGATCATGATAGGCAGCTCACAAGATCCGACAATGATAGCACAATGAGGAGAAGACAACCATCTAGCTACTGCTATGGACCCATAGTCCAGGGGTAGACTACTCACACATCACTCCGGAGCGACCATGGCGGCGTAGAGTCCTCCGGGAGATGATTCCCCTCTCCGGCGGGGTGCGGAGAGCGATCTCTGGATCCCCGAGATGGGATCGGCGGCGACGGCGTCTCGGTGAAGGTTTTCCGTATCGTGGCTCTCGGTGCTTGGGGGTTTCGTCACGGAGGCTATTAGTAGGCGGAAGGGTAGGTCAAGAGGCGGCACGGGGGCCCCACACCACGGGCCGGCGCGGCCAAGGGGGGGCGCGCCGCCTAGGGTGTGGCCACCTCGTGGCCCCTCTTCGTCTCGTCCTTCGGACTTACGGAAGCTTCGTGGAAAAATAGGCCCACTGGGCTTTGATTTCGTCCAATTCAGAGAATATTTCCTTACTAGGATTTACGAAACCAAAAACAGCTAGACAACAAGCTGGCACTTCGGCATCTTGTTAATAGGTTAGTTCCGGAAAATGCACGAATATGACATAAAGTGTGCATAAAACATGTAGATAACATCAATAATGTGGCATGGAACATAAGAAATTATCGATACGTCGGAGACGTATCGGCATCCCCAAGCTTAGTTACGCTCGTCCCGAGCGGGTAAAAACGATAACACGGATAATTTACGGAGTGACATGCCATCATAATCTTGATCATACTATTTGTAAAGCATATGTAGTGAATGCGGCGATCAAAACAATGTGTATGACATGAGTAAACAAGTGAATCATAAAGCAAAGACTTTTCATGAATAGCACTTCAAGACAAGCATCAATAAGTCTTGCATAAGAGTTAACTCATAAAGCAATAATTCAAAGTAAAGGTATTGAAGCAACACAAAAGAAGATTAAGTTTCAGCGGTTGCTTTCAACTTGTAACATGTATATCTCATGGATATTGTCAACATAGAGTAATATAATAAGTGCAATAAGCAAGTATGTAGGAATCAATGCACGGTTCACACAAGTGTTTGCTTCTTGAGGTGGATAGAAATAGGTGAAGCTGACTCAACATTGAAAGTAAAAGAATGGTCCTCATAGAGGAAAAGCATCGATTGCTATATTTGTGCTAGAGCTTTGATTTTGAAAACATGAAACAATTTTGTCAACGGTAGTAATAAAGCATATGCATCATGTAAATTATATCTTATAAGTTGCAAGCCTCATGCATAGTGTACCAATAGTGCCCGCACCTTGTCCTAATTAGCTTGGACTACCGGATTATCACCGCAATACATATGCTTTAACCAAGTTTCACAAAGGGGTACCTCTATGCCGCTTTGTACAAAGGTCTAAGGAGAAAGCTCGCATTTGGATTTCTCGCTTTTGATTATTCTCAACTTAGACATCCATACCGGGACAACATAGACAACGAGATAATGGACTCCTCTTTTAATGCTTTAAGCATTTGACAACAATTAATTCTTTTCTCATTAGAGATTTGAGGATGTTTGTCCAAAAGCTGAAACTTCCACCATGAATCATGGCTTTAGTTAGCGGCCCAATGTTCTTCTCTCACAATATGCATGCTCAAACCATTCAACTCGGTGTAGATCGCCCTTACTTCGAGACAAGACGAACATGCATAGCAACTCACATGAAATTCAACAATGAGTTGATGGCGTTCCCCGATGAACATGGTTATCGCACAACAAGCAACTTAATAAGAGATAAAGTGCATAATTACATATTCAATACCACAATAGTTTTTAAGCTATTTGTCCCATGAGCTATATATTGCAAAGGTGAATGATGGAATTTTAAAGGTAGCACTCAAGCAATTTACTTTGGAATGGCGGGAAAATACCATGTAGTATAGGTAGGTATGGTGGACACAAATGGCATAGTGGTTGGCTCAAGTATTTTGGATGCATGAGAAGTATTCCCTCTCGATACAAGGTTTAGGCTAGCAAGGCTTATTTGAAACAAACACAAGGATGAACCGGTGCAGCAAAACTCACATAAAAGACATATTGAAAACATTATAAGACTCTACACCGTCTTCCTTGTTGTTCAAACTCAATACTAGAAATTATCTAGACCTTAGAGAAACCAAATATGCAAACCAAATTTTAGCATGCTCTATGTATTTCTTCATTAATGGGTGCAAAGCATATGATGCAAGAGCTTAAACATGAGCACAACAATTGCCAAGTATCACATTACCCAAGACATTTATAGCAATTACTACATGTATCATTTTCCAATTCCAACCATATAACAATTTAACGAAGGAGAAACTTCGCCATGAATACTATGAGTAGAAACCAAGGACATACTTGTCCATATGCTACAGACGGAGCGTGTATCTCTCCCATAAAGTGAATGCTAGGATCCATTTTATTCAAACAAAACAAAAAACAAAAACAAACCGACGCTCCAAGAAAAAGCACATAAGATGTGATGGAATAAAAATATAGTTTCGGGGAGGAACTCGATAATGTTGTCGATGAAGAAGGGGATGCCTTGGGCATCCCCAAGCTTAAGCAGCTTGAGTCTTCTTGATATATGCGGGGGTGAA